>NC_079428.1:14910462-14984375 GCF_026213295.1 Gadus chalcogrammus
TTGCAAGACCCAAGATGGCGGACGTCACGAAGACGCGCCGTCTCTTTAACACCACGTGGTTACACTCTACGGCTGCGTTCTATACTAATCAAAATTGCACATTAGACTTAACTGAACCGGGAGGAATCAATCCAATTTGAACTCCTTGGCCAAGCCTCCGTTTTAATATGCAACTAAGCTAGATTAACGTTAAAAACCTGACCTTTCCTCCCCCCACCGCAAAGAGTTTGGAAGTTTATGGTCGGTAATAAATATACCTTATGGTGGCCCGGCTTAACTTCGAGACATTCACCAATTACCTTATGATGGTCTCGGCTTAACTTCGAGATATTCATCATATAACACAAAAACCACCTACCATGTGGTACAGACAGACACAGAGACAGAGACAGACAGACAGACATAACACACCGGGGGTCCCTTTGTGCAGGCTACCATTGCCTTATCAAACAGCCAGGAGCGCCCAGGTAAACAAAGGGATGGGGAGAGGGGGTACTCATGTGTAGGGGGCCTGGAGGGGGGGGGGGGGGGGGGGACTTCACGTGTGTAGGGCGTCAGGGGGTAACGACCGGACGGTGGCTAAAACAAACTTACACCTAAATGTTCTTATAACCAATCCTATTTCAGATTTAATCTTTAAAACAATGAGTTATACTTACCTCAGACGTGCGGGCCTGTTGAAGTTGTTTTAGCGTCGCGCCCTCCGGGATTTCTCGGGACTTTCTTCCAAACGTCTCGGGTCACCAAATATGTTGCATATTCTCAAAGAAAGTTGTCCAATCCCGGGTTGCTTTAGACTCACTTCATTTATTATAAGTCGTCTGCATGTTTCGGCATGGTAACTGAAGCTATACAGAGGGAATTGTAGCTAAAGAATGGAACACGTGTGAGAGATAATAACTCTGGCTACTACGGGACATGGGCAAAGGCCCATGTCCCCTCGCGGGTGTCGCTGCAAATCTCTGATCTATGGGCCACGGGCAGAGGCCCGTGACCCTGCGCGCGTGTGGTTATTAATCTCTGGTCTCTTCACACTGGGTGCACAGGTAAGAGACCGCCAAGTGGCCGTGGCCTAGTGGGCGTAGCCGGGGTGACGTAATGACTTCGGCTTCTTCGTATATATAAAAGTGCTGCTATCTGTGGCTGGAGCAGCCTCCAATAAGGTATTGCTCCCCTTGTGGCTATGTATAGTATTTACGGCTTATATGTTTGGTCCTGCTTCATTTTGGTCTATGTGTGGGTAGCTTAGATTCTTAAAATACGTAACACGGGCCACAGGGAATTCTCCCAACTCTCCCGATTACCACTCTGCGTGTGCGTGCGTGCGTGCCTGTGTGTGTGTGCAGGCGTTATTCAACTGCCTGGTAAACATGTAGGCCTACGGTAATATTCATACTGGTTTAAATAATGCATTTGATAGTAGGCTATTTCCCATCGTTGCTGAGCAAGAGTTTTGTTCGAAAGTTCAGTGATAGAAAACAAATAATAGCCCGGGCTATTGACGTTTTACGGTACCACGGCACCTACCCGATGTCAAGTGGACCGGGTTGAATTCACGGCGGGTCTCTCTTATATCCATCTTACCAAAGATATTTTGGTACTGTCCTTCTCAACACTCTCTGATCTCACTAAAAGGCTGGCAGCACGAAACAGCAATATCGACGAGATGCGCTATGCATAGAGAAGAAAGAATACCGATGTTGAATTTGCAACATTTTGCAACAAATTATTCTAAATCTGCCCATACATGGACACGGCAGAATTTTGCAGTTTTCACTCGCAACTTCTGTGGCTGCTGGTAATTCAATCACAAAGAAGTAAACTCTACAGGGCTATTTTCAGCATTATGGTTTTTTTACGGCACAGCGATCCGGGGCTATTCCCAAAAGATCCGGGGCTATAGCCTTGAATGCCCAGGTCTAACGACGCGCCACATTCAAAGTTCTACGTCGGGATGTCGGATGCGCATTGCAATTCTCCGCCCGATCGATCTTATATGTTGACAACAAAATATTTGTAAATAGTTTTGTAAATAAACTTCCAAAGCTTTTAAAAATCCTATTTGGTATTTTATTGGTCCTGTGCAAAGTAAACAACGTACAAAGTAAATAAGGTCCAAAGTCAAACCGAGTAGCGTTTCCGGAAATTATTTTGTTAGAGGACCAATCGCAGCCCTTACCGTCTCTGTTGCGACGACTGATAGTTAAAAAATATTGGATGCGCACGTAAACTACGGAGAGGTTCTCCGACAGGCTCTCCGTGTCTAAGTACAGCACTTTACGGAGGACTATAAACTGGCCGGCGGCCTCTGAACCTACCCCCCCCCCCTAAATATTTTTTCATCGAATCTACACGATTCATGGAGGTCACCTATTTTGGTTTCAAAACGGCGAATTTCGCCGAAAGGTGAGTGATTTTCATGCCTGCATATCAGACTGTAAAACCAGCACCACCCATTAGACCACACACAGTGACAGTGATATCTTTTTCTCACAGGGGCAACTTGAGTCAAGGAGGCAAATGGGCTGTTGCCCAGGTAACCAAAGCAACATCCTGAGCAAATCCCTAGACTGAACGTTAATGTACATTATGTGTAAATAGTATTAAACATCTGTAATAACATTAAATCAAATTCAAGCTCTATTTATATTCTGTCTATTGTCCATGTGTGGAAATATTCCAATTTCCCTAGTGAAACTAATGAAAGATTTCTCTTAGTTATAATTATCTTACCTTCTCCAGAGAATCCACATTTGAATGCGTTATGTAGGGTGTGGAGGCCACAGCTACCCACATTCACCAGCTGGACACCACCATAATGCTCAGCGTGCTCTTGCTGTAGAAGCACAAAGAATTTCCAATTTACATTGGGTCCATCCATTGAGATAGACACCATGTTCCTCAGATTCAGCTCCTCCACACACTCCTGAGAAAGAAGTTGATTATGATTATAATGACATGATTGCCAATGGTTCAGTGTAATTTAACATTCCGTCTGCACCCATCCTCAGTTAACATTAACTCTCTCCCTCTTCCATCCATCCACTCCCTCTCCCTTCCCTTATGTCCCCATTTCTGTGCGTCTAAATAATGGGGTAGAAATGACTAGCCTACACAGCATCAATACACACACATGTATGAACTTAACTCCTTTACTCACACACACATGTATAAAAACAAACATAACACATTTAAAGCTGCAAGCACTTTATATTCATCATACAGCCACATGTAATGTTCTTCAAGGAAAGAGGGGTCGAATCCAAAGGAATAGCTTTAAAGAGACTTTATTTGTATAAAGTATTTTCGGTATGGTAAACTGATGCTCTGAAGTTAAGAGAGATTGAAGATGTGCCTTAGCACGTGCGAGACTGTTCTCCTAGCTGATCCAAGACATTAACCCACGGATGTCCTAGCGTTGCCTGAAGAGTTCTACCTGTCTCCACGATGTGGAGGCTTTCTTATGGACTCGGAGGACCGGAAGACTTGGAGAAAACCGGTGGGACGTAATCCTCGGTTTTCCTCGCTTGGTCTGTGGTGCTGCCCTCTGTGGATAAAGTATCTATTGCAGCCTTCAGTAAGGCTCCCCTTGTGGCTATGTATGGTATTTACGGCCAGGGGCGGCCCCAGCACATTTGGCGCTCTAGGCGAGGGGGGGGGGTGTATGAAGCGATTGTTGACGGGGGGGGGGGGGGGGGGGGTGAAGCGATTGTTGACGGGGGGGGGGGGGGGGGGGGTGGGCGCGCGCGTCTTAACGGGAAGACGTGGCCAATAAGTGATTTTTTTTTTTTTTTTTTCGCATTTTAGATTTTGCGCCCCCCCTCTAGATGGCGCTCTAGGCGGCCGCCTGACCCGCCTGTAGGGAGGGCCGCGCCTGTTTACGGCTAATATGTTTGGTCTTCATTGGGTCTATGTGTGGGTAGCTTAGATTCTTAAAATACGTAACAGTCCCTCCTTGGTCATCTTAGATGACCATACAATAATATTTTAAATCATAAACACCATTTACCACACCGAAAACATAGTCAAATTAGGATCAACACCATCTACCGTTGTGGAAAACTCTTGAATAGAGGGAAAAACCACAACGGGCTCATAATACTGAAATGACATCCACCTTGTGGGTCTCATTGGGAATACAGGTCATTATTTAACAATACAACAATGAACATAAATCTTGTTATCATACAATCACATGGCCAAATATCACACAAACAAAACTATTCATAGAAATCCTGAGCTAATACTTTTGGTTATGTGCTACAAGGCCATACAATTTTCATCATGTGCAAAAGTAAAGTAAAAATTGGTAGACATAATACAATTTTAAAATTTCAAAATAATTGATAAGCTATCATGGATTTGGGGGGTTCAGGTGATCTTCGTGTATTGGTGCGCCGGTTCATGTGGGTGGTTTGGGCATAGATTTGAGGGGTTCAGGTGATCTTCGTGTTTTGGTGCGCCGGTTCATGTGGGTGGTTTTGGGCTTGTTATTATTGCAGTCATTGTTTTTTTCTGTCGCCGTCTGGCCTGTAATTCATGAACCCAAGACTCGTCCCTCCTTGTCAAGGGCTCAACTCAGAGAGGTTACTCCTACATCATGGGAGCCTTCAAACAGGTTCTCCATCGTCGTCGTGTCAGTAAAAGGTGGCCTGTAAAACAATCGCCTCAAGGAAGATCAACTGTACCATTATTAATGCAGCGATTCAGAAATAACGAGTTGTACTCACAACCAAACAATACTATATAATAACAAGCACAATTCGTCTTGGTGGTTCAATAATTAATTATTCAAGTAAATCCAGGATATTGATTATCTTAGACACAGGTGCTACAAATGGTGGCATTTTATTCTATATTGTAATTGGATAGGTTCAGGTTCCTCAGGTGGTATCTCATTCAAGTTCAACGGATTATATCTGATTCCTACGTAGGCATGAATGTCACCTGGCATTTTTGTGGCGCCCAATGCTGTGGTGATCAGCCGATTCAGTAGCCCTCGTGCGCAAGGAATACAACAGCAGCCGACAACAATTAACACGGCTACTGCCATTATTCCCGCGATGAGTATTGACTGGATCATACCTCTCCACCTACCGAACAGATTCTCCATCCATCCAGCTATTGGGTCACCAATACCGGAGTTCTCGGCCAACTCCAACTTGAGGGATTGCAGTCCTGCCAATGCCCTGGCCACGGACCCATCTGGTGTCTCGTTTCCGACGGGTCAAGTCCGGGAGACCACCGTTGTTGGATAATGTGAGATCCATCACCGTCTTGCAAGGGCACGCTGTGGCCCATCGTCTTGGGATGAGGTGTGTTTGTCCTTGGCTTGGAGTGCAGCTAGGTCGGTCAGGGTCTCAGTCCACGATCTGCCAGGAGTATCTGCTTTGCGGCACCGGCTCAGGTGGTGCCACTGGGCTCCGCGTCGGTCCTCTACAGAAACAGAAAAGGGTGTGGCCAAGAGTACCTTGTATGGCCCCTCCCACCGGTCTTCTAGGGTCTTTCGATGGTGTTTTTTCACCCAGATCCACTCGCCAGGTGTCACCGACGTTGGTGAAGGATCCTCTGGATCGGACGGCTTCTGGTCTGTGATCTGGGAACACAACCTTAAAGAAGCTTGAGTTAGTGCTTGCAGGTACTCCTGCATTACTTCATCAAACCTGTCAGATGGGGGTCCTTTGGATGGTGGGCTGTATGGTCCTTGCATGGGACGTCCTGTGACTAATTCATGGGGGCTGAGAAGGGTGGTGTTAGAGGGAGAGGATCTTATGGCCATTAATGCCAATGGCAGAGCTGTCACCCAGGTCATCTTCTTTCCTGCTGTCTTTTCTTTTCCCTGTCAGCTGATTCACCTGCATGCGTCCTAAGGTTCGAGTTTCTACCTCCTCTGTGCTGTCCCTAGATTTCTCCAGTCCGTTGCTTTTGAGTATTTTTGTTAATTGATTTTTGATTGTCTGGTTTGCTCGCTCTACCAGGCCTTGCGATTGGGGGTGATATACTGAGCCGAATCTATGTTTGAGTCCTATGTATGTTTCCACCTCCTGAAGGTGGGCGTTGGCGAAGTGAGTACCATTATCTGAGCAGATAAGCTTTGGGTATCCCCAGCGGGGAATGAGTTCCTGTGTTAACCATTTGATGACTGTTTTCCCGTCCTCTTTTTTAACCGGAATTGCTTCTACCCATCTAGTGAACCTGTCGACGGCTACTAACATAAACCGTTTTCCGTCAACTCTGTTTTCTTGTCCCATATCTGTGAAATCAATGTAAATTTCTTGAAATGGGAGCTGGGGCACGGGGAATTGTCCTTTGGTTATCTTGTATCCCTGCCTTTGGTTACAGGCTTGGCACGTTTGACAGTCCTGGACATACTGGTCGCACACAGCTTTGAGAGCTGGATGCCACCAGTATCTTTCAATCCTTTCCCGGGTCTTGGCCTTTCCTTCGTGTGCCAATCCATGTTCCTTCCTTAGGAGGAACAGCAGGGCCTTGGAGGAGACAACCGGCTTTCCAGTGGTGGAGTAGAATATTCCATCTGGGCTCTGTCTGGCCCCTTTTCCTCTCCACGCCGATTTCTCATAAGGTCCTGCTCCTCCTTGCATTTCTTTGACCATCTGTTCATCTGGGTCCAGGACTGTTTCTTCGTTGACCATCATCTGGTGTACCACCGGGGTGTATCCTCCTTCTTTTAGATGTTCTACTGGGACGTATCCGCCTGCTTTCTTAGCTGCTTCATCCGCTGCGTGGTTTCCTCTTGCCTCCATTGTTTTTGTTTTCTGATGTCCTCGGCAGTGCATGATGGCTACTTCTCGAGGTAGTTGGGCTGTTTTGGCTAACAGCAAGATTAGGTCTGTGTGTTTTGCTTTGGTGTTTGCACTGGTGATCATCTGTCTGTTGATCATTTGTTGTCCGTTTAGGTGGGCTAGTTCGTATGAGTAATTGGAATCGGTGTAGAGATTTAGCGTTCGCCCCTTGGCTATCCGTAGAGCTTCACACATAGCATATAGTTCGGCTCTTTGTGCTGAAGCGGGCTGTTCTAATATGCCACTAGCCAGAGTGCTGCATATTCCTTGTTTGGTCTGTTCCACTACAGCCCATGAGGCCAGGTTTTCCCCATTGGCGGCTCTGTAGCAGCATCCATCGGTGTACAAGGTCATGTCCACTGGCTGTAGGGGTTCCGCTCTCAGTCCTGGTCGAATCTTCACTGCCTTCTTTATTTCTTCTGAGCATGTGTGAGGTTCTCCATCGTTGGGTCCGGGCATGGTGTCCGTCATGTTGGCTCCTTGGGTGGTGAAGGTGACCATTGGATTCCCCAATATTCTCTGGAGTTTTGCGTTTCTGGTTGCTGTGGTGATTGTGTAGTCTGAACTATCCAGGTATGCTTTTACCCCGTGGATAGTGTGGACCACAACTGGGTGTGTCATTACTATGTAGGCCGTCTTGTCCAGGCTTTTGGCGATGGCGCATATAGCTTTTCCACACTCGGGGAGTCCTTTTTCTGGTGGTTCCAGGGCAGAGCTGTGGTAGGCTAGGACATTCCGTTGTCCTCGCTGTTTCTGCCATAGGATTCCGTTGACCACACAGTCTTTTACTGACACATCCAGGTGAAAAGGTTCTTTGTAGTCCGGGGCGGCCAGGGCCGCGGCACTATACATGCTTTGTTTTAGCCTGGTGAATGCTTCTTCTGCTTCAGGGGTCCATTCCAAGGGGGCTTTTAGATTTCTGTGTCCTGCTTTGGTGATGAGTTGTCGCAGTGTAGTTGTTTCGCCGGTGTAATCAGGGATGTAGGTCCGGCTATATCCTGTCAGTCCTAGGAATGCTAGCATTTGTCGGACAGTGATTGGCTTTGGATAGGTTTTGATCGCGCTTCTGTGACTTTTGCCGATCTCTCTTCTATTCCCTCCTATTACTTTCCCCAAGAAAGTAATCTCTTGTTTCACCAGTTGTAGTTTTGTTTTCTTGAGTTTGTATCCTTTTTGTGCTATTGTTTGCAGCAAGTTTTCAGTTGCCTGTTGGCAAGCTTCCTTTGTTTCAGCTGCCACGAGGAGGTCGTCCACGTATTGTATTAGGACCGTGCCTGAAGGGAGATCCAGGCCTGCAAGGTCCTCCTTGAGGCAGCTGTTGAAGATGGTGGGGGTGCTTCGGAAACCTTGTGGCATCCTTTTGTACGTGTATTGTTGATTTCTATATGTGAAAGCGAAGAATTGTCTTGACTCAGTGGCCAAAGGGATGCAGAAGAATGCATTGGCGAGATCCACCACCGTGAACCATTGATGTTCAGAGCTTATTGGGTTTAGGGCCACGTATGGGTTAGGGACCTTCTCCGGGGGGGCTATGGTCCGAATGTTGATGGCCCTCAGGTCATGCACCATCCTCCAGGTCAGCCCATCGGCTTTCTTCACTGGCAGGATCGGTGTGTTCCATTCTGAGGTGGTCTTCTCCAGCACACCTGCTTCCAGCAGGCCCGTTATGGTGTCGTTGATTCCCTCTTCCGCCTCTGGCTTTATCCTGTACTGATGTCGCCATTCCGGGCGATGAGGATTCTTCACGTTCACCACAATGTTGTGTTGCGGGGTGTGCCCCACATCATACGGTCCATTTGCCCACACCGTCTCCTTGATGCGTGTAAGCATTGTGGTCACTTCTGGGTCTTCTGGCTCGTCGCTCTTGGTGGTGTTGTCGATCACCATCCGATGTCCGTCCACTCTTCGGCCGATTGCCTTGTTCGTGGTACGTGAGGATATTCTCCAGAATTCTGCATTTGGGCTTCTGTGTAGATATTGGTTGTCTGTGGTTTGCCATTCACGGACCTCTTGTGCTCTTTTTACCATTGGTCCGAGTTGTTTGGGTTGGTGGTCTGTGCTGACCAAGAGGGAGACATGAGGGACACTCTCTGGCTCCAGCTGGAACCAGGATAGTTGTTCTTCTGTGAGGTCGACTCCTGCCGCCACTCCTTCGGGTCCCAGGTATATATCTCCACATCGTAGGTCCTCCAGCTGTCCATCTTTCTGGCTGTACCACGGTTCATCGTAGGTCAGGTCCTGCTCGTGTGTGATGTTGAGCGTGCAGTGTAATGGGTCCAACAGTTCATTGTATTCTCCGATTTCTTGGATCCACATTTCCCACTCTCGATATGTGCTTTCCAGTCCTGGAGTCGTCTGTGCTGTTCCCGTCAGTTCCTGCCGGTAGATGGTGGCATCTTCATGAGCTTCTGGCTTCGGGTCGTCTATTAACATGAACATGTGTGCTTCATCTGGTGCGGGTTTGGCGGGGTGGTATAGGGTGATGCCTCCCAAGTTGCAGGCAAGAGTGATTTGTAGGGAACCCATTAGGTCCCTTCCTAATAGATTGATGGGGCATTTTGGGGCGTATAGGAATGAATGACTTCCTTTCTGTTCGAGTATGTCGAAGTCGAGTGGGGTTGTGAACGGCTGTTCCATGGATTTCCCAGAGAATCCCATGGTTTTTAGAGAGCGGCGAGAGAGTGGTGGTGTTTTTCCCGCGAGACTTCCGATTGTTGATACGGATGCTCCCGAGTCCACTAGAAACGTGCATCTGTGTCCATCTACGTATGCTTCCACAGTAGGTTGTCCGAGACCCAGTTCCTTTCTCGCCTGCTCGTCCTCTGGGCAGCCCTATTGTATGGCTAACATGGAGTTGCCCGCTCTGGGCCGAGTTGTGTGTTCAGTATTCTGATTTTGCTGTTGTGACGGGAACCTAGATTGGGCCCTGTCGGAGTGGTATCTGGGGCAGTTTCTGATCCAGTGTCCCATTTGGTTGCAATGCATACATGGAGATATACGCACGATCCTGTCTTTTCCTCTTCCGGCTCCTCCTCCTCTGTTTGGCTGGTTTTGTCTTTGTTGACCCGATTGTTGCATGGCGTCGGCCACGTATGCAGCGTATGCAGTGGGTTCGTTGCCCTGTCGTAGCCACTCTGGAAGAGGGGTCACCTGAGGGACTGGTTCGGACATTAGGGACATCATGTTCTCGTAATCCTGGTCTTCTTCGGCTTTCTTGAGCTGCCGCCGCATCTCCACGTCCTTTTCTATGTTCACCCTGCACATCTGTTTGAATATTTCTTCAAGACCTCCGTCGTGGTCTTTCTTTGCTTGCTTCTTTTTGCTTAGATTGAGGTGGTGAATGAGGTGTTCCATCCACTCTGCCTTTGGTTTGACGCACAGTCCAACCACCGTCTCCAGTCCAGTCTGGGCCTCGGGCGGTAGCCCACTCAAGACCGCCTTTCGGAAGGTGTTGTTTGCCAGGTTGCTTTCGTACGGGCTGCAGTCATTTTTGTCTGCCCATAGGATTTCGGCTCTTCTTACGTAATCATGGATGGTTTCTTCTGGTTTGATGGCCAGGCCTTGGATTCCCACTGCACTGAGGTCTGGTGGGTATTGTCGTTTGAGGTTATCCCAGAAGGCATTCCGGTATATGTCGAAGGGTGCTTTGTCTGGCACATGGGTAGTATGGGTCATTCTTTCCAGTTCTATTGTTTTGTCGGAACCATGGGCTTTTCCGATGATGGCCCTTACATCTCCTATGGCCAGGACATCACCTGATGTCTCCTCCTCGAACGTCCTGATCCAGGCCGGAGCTCCCGCCGTGATCGAAGGCAAACGGCGGGACAGGACGTGCCTTTCTCGGTGTCCCCAACAGGAAAATATTTTCCTGTCCCATGCGTCCGTCATCAGGGGTGCCATCAGGTCGGTGTCCTCTTCGTCTGAGCATTCGTCGTCTGACCGGTTCGGACTGGTACTCTTTGTCTTGGTATTCCTAGTGCGGCGATCCGTCTTGGTTGCGTGGTTTCTGCCTCGGGTTGCGGGTTGGGAGGCAGATCTTGTTTCACAAGGTTGATCCTGTTTAGGTCCCGAGGTGGCTCCGGCGGGAGTGCCATTCGTCTTCTGGATGGCCCCCGTACTTGGATCATTGTTTACGGGGTTCTCTTGAACGCATTGCGGGTTTACACAGTTGTCTTGTCCTTGTCCTTGAATGTTAGGGGAGTTCGAGTTCCCCATGTATCCTTGGTTGGAACAGTTTGGATTTCCTTGTTGGTGCTGGATGGGTTGTAGTATTTTCTGCTGTTGCGGTAGTTGTGGATTGTATTGTAGCTGATGTTGGGGTGCGTAGAGTTGGGTTGAGTCGGGTTGGGGGATGGGTTGTAGCTGCTGCTGCTGGGTTGAGTTGGGCTGGGGGATGGGTTGTAGCTGCTGCTGTTGGGTGCTGGGTTGTAGCTGCTGCTGCGGCCAGTAGGGTTGGGGATTGGGTTGTAGCTGCTGCTGTTGGGTTGAATTGGGTTGTAGCGGCTGCTGTTGGGTGCTGGGTTGTAGCTGCTGCTGCGGCCAGTAGGGTTGGGGATTGGGTTGTAGCTCCTGCTGTTGATGCTGCTGCTGCTGGGTTGAGTTGGGCTGGGGGATGGGTTGTAGCTGCTGCTGCTGGGTTGAGTTGGGCTGGGGGATGGGTTGTAGCTGCTGCTGTTGGGTGCTGGGTTGTAGCTGCTGCTGCGGCCAGTAGGGTTGGGGATTGGGTTGTAGCTGTTGCTGTTGGGTTGAATTGGGTTGTAGTGGCTGCTGTTGGGTGCTGGGTTGTAGCTGCTGCTGCGGCCAGTAGGGTTGGGGATTGGGTTGTAGCTGCTGCTGTTGGGTTGAATTGGGTTGTAGCGGCTGCTGTTGGTGCTGCTGCTGCTGGGTTGAGTTGGGTTGAGGGTTGTGTTGTAGCTGCTGCTGATGCTGCTGCTGGGGGGCTGAGTAGGATTGGGCGTTGGGTTGCAGCTGCTGTTGATGCTGCTGCTGCTGGGTTGAGGGTTGCGTTGTAGCTGCTGCTGATGCTGCTGCTGCGGGGCTGAGTAGGATTGGGCGTTGGGTTGCAGCTGCTGTTGATGCTGCTGCTGCTGTTGGGTGCTGGGCTGTATGGTGGCTGAGATGGGTTGGGGGTTGGGTTGCAACTGCTGCTGCTGCTGCTGCTGCTGCTGCTGCTGTTGCTGCTGCTGCTGCTGTTGTTCTTGGGTGCTGGGTTGGAACTGTTGCTGAAACTGCTGCTGTGTGCTGGGTTGAAGCTGCTGCTGAAACTGCAGCTGCTGTTGTTGCTGCTGTTGCTGCTGCGTGCTGAGTTGAAACTGCTGCTGCTGTTGCTGTTGTTGTTGTTGCTGCTGCGTGTTGAGTTGAAACTGCTGCTGCTGCTGCTGCTGCTGATGCTGCTGCTGCTGCGTCCAGTAGGGTTGTGGGTTTGGTTGCAGTTGTTGCTGCTGCTGCTGTGTGATGGGTTGAAACTGCTGCTGAAACTGCTGCTGCTGCTGCGTCCAGTAGGGTTGTGGGTTTGGTTGCAGCTGTTGTTGTTGCTGCTGCTCTGTTGGGCAGGATTGGGGCATGCCGACATTCGTTGCGCCCGGAGGGTGGTCCGCTTCTCGACCAATTATGGCACCCGGGCCGCTCCTCCCTTTTATCACGCGGTCGGTCCCGTCCTTTGGCCCCTTCTTCGAGTCGTACTCAACGCCACCGTAATCTTGACATTCTCCTGCGAACGACGGTGGGGGTTGATCGTTGTATGAGATGTCCACAGGCCCCTTCTCTATGTGGAGCATTGGGAATTGGAGGGCAGGGCCTTTGGAATCTCGAGGCGCCGGATGGTCATAGCAGCCGTATGGTGGTGGGGCCTTTGTATTGTTTGGGAAAGGGGTGTTTTCTTCGAGGCTGGGGTAGGTGTTGTTGCGGAGGCCGGTGTTGTCATCTGCACATGGCGCCTCTTTGCCCCCCACGTCTGCTCCGTCTAGGGTTAGTGGGGCCGCACGCCCTTCGATGTGAGGTGCTGCAGGCAGCCCTTTCAACACTGTGTCCTCTTGGCGGGAAAGGTCGGTTGGTCGCCCTTCCCTCTTCCGTACTTCCATGTCTATTGCCGCATTGTAGGCGTTGAGTAGGGCTCGGGCGTAGCTCTCCCTCTTTTTCCTGTAGTCGACTGAATCCGCGTTTCGTACCTTGTTTTCGTTTGCGCGTCTCGTCGCAGCCCATTCGCTCTCCTTCAGGGTGTATTCCCAGGCCGCTGTTGTGAGGCCGGTGGTGACTTTTACGCCAACAGCCCAAACTCCAACTCGTTCCCACTCCTTCCTGTACTTTTCTTCTCGCCTAGCCCAAGTTTTCTGTTGTCCAGTGGACAACGCTTTGTCCTTCAGGGCGTTCGCTGCCATATACCTGGCTACTGCCGCCCTCATCTGGGCCGGGGTATCTGGGTCAGGTCTCGCTTCCGTTAGGCGAGGTAGCACATCGAGCGAGGCCATGATGTCTGGAAAGTCGCGTCTGCTGGGGCTAGGCGTGGGTGAGCAGTTGGGGGCCGCTGTCTGGTGTTGCGGCAGGAGTGCGTCAGGCGTTGTTTCGGTCAGCAGGGGGAGGCGTTGAGGGTACAGGATAGGCGCTGCTGCAAACCAGCAGGGGTAGGCGTAGAGGTAGATGCCGGTGTTGGTTAGCAGGGGGAGCGTTGAGGCAGGTACCGGGGTTGGCCTGCAGGGGGAGGTTAGGTGGGGGTGGGGGTCGCGGCACAGGGGCTGCGAAGTACTAAGAGTGTTTGGGTTTTTCGGAATTCAGAACTTATTTATCGATAAAGAAACTTTTCTTGATTTCTATCTGAACGACAAAAGGCTGTGATAACCTATTACCTATATCCAACACTTAAATGACCAAGCACACACTATTCGCACGTCGTGCTGTGAGTGTACCCGTCAATAAACAAGTATTCAATGGGATGGGGACAGGGATCTGCAACAGGACCTGCGGAGAGGGTGGAGATAAGGTGGAGAAGTGAAAAAATAAAAAAGGGGTGGGGGGCTTTTACTCCAGGACCTGCGGAGAGAGATGAAAGGGGTGTGAAGGGGGGTTTACAATAGGATGTGGGGACAGGGACAGAAGGGTGGGGAGGGGGGGTGAGTTTACGATAGGATATGGGATATTGGGACAAAGGGATGGGGAGAGGGGGGTGAGTTTACGATAGGGTTTGGGATATTGGGACAAAGGGATGGGGAGGGTAGGGTGGTCTGACGACCGGATCTATAGAGACAGGGACAGAAGGGTTGGGGTTATCAAAGGAGTTTACGACCGGATCTGTAGAGACAGAGACAGAAGGGTTGGGGTTATCAAAGGAGTTTACGACCGGATCTGTAGAGACAGAGACAGAAGGGTTGGGGTTATCAAAGGGTTTTTCTAGGGTATGGGAGAAAAAGTACAACAACTATTCGAGTTGTTCCAGTCCTACCGGACTGCGCAACCAGGCCACAAGATAGCACCGGCACCGAGAGAGAGAGATCTACTTTTGCCTAGGTCAGAGGTTATGCAGTCTTAACAAAAGACTGACCATTCATCCCCTACCGACTTGCAAGAGAGAGAGAGAGCGAGAGAGAGAGAGAGAGGGGGGGGAGAGAGAGGGAGGGGAGGGGGGGGGGGGAGAGGGAGAGAGGGGGAGAGAGAGAGAGAGATAGGATGTAACACTTAAGTTGAGCCCCCCGTTGCTTTAAAGAAATGGCGTCTATTTCAAAAAAGGGGTTCGACTATAACGACTGATGGTATGAACAAAGGAAACGCACGTTTCCAAGACGCGTGGTCCCTTTAAATCGTACACCACGTGGTACATCCAAAGGGCTGTAGAGACAAACTAGTTTTGACCCAGGTAGCTCTAGTCAAAAGCATGTATTGGATCTCTATAAGAAGTATGAGATTCCTGCAAGTTTGTCCCCACGGCGGGTTAGCGAGGCACTTGATAGCAGATGGGTTATTACTGCGTAAGTCTACCTCTACGGCTGCGTTCTATACTAACCAAAATTGCACATTAGATGTTACATGAACCGGGCTGTGAGGAATCAATTCGATTTGAATTCCTTGGCTAACTACGGCCAAGCTTCCGGTTTAATATGCAACTAAGCTAGATTAACGTTAAAAACCTGACCTTTCCTCACTCCGCCGTAAGAGTTCAGAAGTTTATGGTCGGTAATAAATATACCTTATGGTGGCCCGGCTTAACTTCGGCGCTTTCACCAAATAAATAACACTTAACCACAGGTGATACGTCTCCCACGTTGGTACAAACATTTAGATCTAATCAGGATTGGATATAGTCTATCTACAAACCCATATAAAACACACTCCTAGCCCTTATACTTCGTGAGCTCGTTATTTAATTTCAATCTGTTAGCTTATTCTAGGCCGTTTGTAACCGGCTGTATGAATTTAAACCAGTCCGAGATTACACGTCCCCGCAGCCTGACGGATGCAGTACAAGCTATTCACCTAATGTTACTAATCTAACTATACAGAGTTTAGTCATTGACAACAGGTTCTGTTTACCTTTGTTTTGGCGCCTGTAAGTAGCTTGTACTGCTTCCGAACGGCCTCGCGGTCGCCAGTCTCGGTCCGGACTTTCCAGGAACGTCGGGGTCAACCAATTGTAATGTTCTTCAAGGAAAGAGGGGTCGAATCCAAAGGAATAGCTTTAAAGAGACTTTATTTGTATAAAGTATTTTCGGTATGGTAAACTGATGCTCTGAAGTTAAGAGAGATTGTGCCTTAGCACGTGCGAGAGTGTTCTCCTAGCTGATCCAAGACATTAACCCACGGATGTCCTAGCGCTGCCTGAAGAGTTCTACCTGTCTCCACGATGTGGAGGCTTTCTTATGGACTCGGAGGACCGGAAGACTTGGAGAAAACCGGTGGGACGTAATCCTCGGTTTTCCTCGCTTGGTCTGTGGTGCTGCCCTCTGTGGATAAAGTATCTATTGCAGCCTTCAGTAAGGCTCCCCTTGTGGCTATGTATGGTATTTACGGCTAATATGTTTGGTCTTCATTGGGTCTATGTGTGGGTAGCTTAGATTCTTAAAATACGTAACACACATTATACCTTATATGTATTTGCATTATACATATGCAAGCACACACATGCCGACACACACACACATAAGTATATGTACGGCCCCCAAGCACACGCGCACACACACACACGCACACATGTCATCATTCCCTATTTTAGGCCGACCGTTATACTGAATAGGCCTGCATAATGAAATTGCCCAAATGCATATAAAGTTAACAATTAATCATATTACTTACTTTGAAGTGGTGCAGTAAATCTCGGGCTGTTGCGTGTCCCATGAATTGCGAGCCCAAGTACCGGGAATGCACTTGATCTCCGACCCAATATCGGACGTGCACGTCAAGTTGCTTGCTTTTAGTGGCGTGGTTCAACGTCTCAAACATCAAAACAAAATCAGCCTTGTTTACGCTGCAGATTAGCTCGTTTCGGATGATAGGCGCTATTCCGAAGCGAGTTATATACGCCGTTTTGTCCTTTCCAGCAGTAAAGGTGCTCGCGATTTGAGAGTCAGGGAATATCAAACCGAAGAGATCTCCTATCCCCTCATTCGAGTTGTTGGACTGGTGCTTGACCACTGTGTTTAGAATCCACAACACCTCCGCTTTCAGTGTTGGTGTCGCACCAAATGCTACCCTCAGGTCAGTGCTAGTGCTACGTAGAAATGGCTGGGGTCTGTGTGTGGCTCCTGGCAGAGGTTTTATGTTTTTGGTTCTGCATATGGCTGACGACAGCCTTAATCCCCATGGTGCCGAGCTTGAATGTACTTTTGCACGGAATGCATCTGGCCTGTTCTGGGTTGGCAACGGACGCTAGCCAACCTCGGAAAGGGACGTCTTCCAGCCAACTGACGTTGAACGTGCATTTACCCATTGTTGCAGACTAGCTAGCAAGTGCGCAGACATCCGTTTATATATGCAGCTAGCAAGAAAGTAGCCTCTCGTAGATCTCCTTCCCGAAAAGTCCCGCGAGAAAAATAAAAAATAAAATAGCCCTGCCCCGACAAATTTAAGACCTCAGAGTTATTTATTTAAGACCATCATGACATGACCTAACCTTAAAAGGTTGGGTATGGAATTCGCTTTTTTGGCCATTTTTGCAAAATTACTTGAAATCCTTATCATAACCCACTTACAGCCACTGAGTTAGAAGTACTGACATGAAAATTAAACAAGTCAATCATCTGTGGAACGGGCAGGGCTCGAAAAACTCCAGCCAATGATTTCCAGAGCCACCGAGTTGCATTGGACAGTAAGTACGTCAATCAAACGGTCACACTGCACTCCCCCTCCCCCGCGCGACCCCTTCGTGCACGTACTCAAAGCTCGTGACCCAGAGCAAGCTTCTGTTTGTTGTTATCCTGCGGTAGCTACTGGAGCTAACTGGCGCGTCCATGTACTTGGAATGGGTGGAGTCAGAGTCAGAGTTGAAGGAGGTAGGACCATTTGAGTTGTTTATTTTCAAAATCTGCTGGCGTTTCGCAAATCCCATACCCAACCTTTAAATTTAGAAAAATGAATTTAAGACTTTTAAGACCTCCACGGACACCCCGCCTGCGCCCCTTGTGGCTATGTACAGTATTTATGGCTTATCTGTTCGGTCCTGCTTCCTAGTGGCTATGTGAGGGTAATACAGCTTGTGTGTTTGAATCTGCTTCTTAGAGGCTATGTGGGGGCAGCTTATTTTCTTAAAGGGGTAGTTCGGAATTTTGGACATAGGGCCTGATTCCGAAGTAAGCATTGGTATTCTATATCACTGGAGACAGTTTAACACATTTCATTCAGTCCTTCTAGTTGCAGAGTTCGCTCGTGCTAGGCTAGCGCAAGTCAACGGGCAATGCTAGCCTGCTATTAAAAACAGTCTTACCCACTCCACAGTACACCCGAGGTAAATCAATTATAACGACAGACTATACATCTAAATGTCTGTTTATAGAATAATGTTAGAAATAAAACCAACCTTGCATTGCATTGCATTTTGAGGGAATTGCAGGGTCTCAGCAGCAGTGTTTATATTCCTGTACGTAGGCTACGGCAGCGGCGGACTGATACCTAGGTTACCTGCCGCTGTCATTGCTACAAACGCAGAGTACAGTGAACGAAGGAATTCTACAAGCGTATTAAATTAACAAGATATGGCCACGTTTGGAGGAGTTAGCGATGCATCAGCTTTTGAAGACTATTATGAGGAATTTGTTGTATCCAACGAACCGTACATGTACGAGCCGGTGTTTTGATGTCAAAGCCAGCAGCAACAAGCCACAGTTGAGTCCTTTCTGGATCTCGCACTGGAAATTGGTGGAAACTTTGTGGTGCCCATCCGTACCGTTAATTTCTACAATTTCTAAAAGCACACTGAACCATCATGTTGCCTAGTCGTTCAAATGCGCTTCTGTCTCACGCTTCTCTGTTTACGTTCTTCTGTCGTGATTCGGTTACAAACCTAACCAGCGCATAGTAGAATTCCGCTTCTGCGGAGAAAGTAGTCCCTCGATGATTCATGCGATGCATGGTTAGTTTTATTTCTAACATTATTCTATCAACACAGACATTTAAATCTATAGTCTGGCGTTATAATTGATTTACCTCGGGTGTACTGTGGAGTGGGTAAGACTGTTTTTAATAGCAGGCTAGCATTGCCCGTTGACTTGCGCTAGCCTAGCACGAGCGAACTCGAAGGACTGAATGAAATGTGTTGAAAACTGTCTCCAGTGATATAGAATACCAATGCTCACTTCGGAATCAGGCCCTATGTCCAAAATTCCGAACTACCCCTTTAAAATAGTATATATACATACACATACTATTATGTTCTTAATAGGCTAACTAACTTGTTACCGTATCGAATTACATTTCCAAAGTACCCTTCCCATACAGGAGCTGAGTAAATGGCACACACTGTTGCATGCACTGCACCAGGAGTAATATATTATTTCTAGCTTCAACGATACACAAAGTCAACATAATTGTAGGCCTCACTGTAGGCCTACGCAGCAGCAATATGCGCAGGTGATGCCGCATGGCATATCATTATTAACTATCGTATTATCTCTGAGGTAAAGTATGCCTACAGGCTACAGCTGGGCATTTTCTTGTTGAGTAGCCTGGTCTTAATACATTTTGGGGTTAGGGTTGACACATTGGTCCTTTATCTCGGGTAATTTTCCATAGATAAAATGAACGATATTGACTCACCTTTCAGGATAAAGTCAGCAGCTGACGTGCGGGTCCTGGGCAACAACATCCCGATTCTAAACATGAAGCTCTCCTCGGATTTAGTTGTAATGTTGTTATGTTAACCGACTTCCACGATTGAACTGACTGACGCAAACTGAATCATGGAAACAAATCACTAAATCAAACCCTAATAGAAATGAGAGCACTGCGCCTATAAGTTAGTGAACTGTAGGGATGGCGCCCCTTTATTTCTCACTTCAATAAGCTTAAGTTGCTTCCTGATGGCTAAGTAATAACCCTGTCCGTTTGGTAACCAAGCTTAACAAGGTACTCCTTATAAGATTTGTATGAAAGTGTGCATATGTGATGTACAGTATTTGATCGGCATTGTCTATATTTGTTACGGTACGGATTACTGGGACCCAAGTGCAGGACGCAGGGAGGCGGAGACAGGGTAAAGGCAAAGAGGGGGGTGTTGGACCGTGTAGCGGGACGGGGCGTAACAATATTAAGGTGAAATACTCATGTAATTTCTCCTTATGTAATTTCCATATGTCCAAGGATTGTTTGGGGTATGGGGTGGGTGGGGGTTATAATGTTTGTATGTTTTGTTAAGTATTTTAAAAAGCTGCATTACCCTCACATAGCCACAAGGGGAGCAAGACCTTATTGAAGGCTGCTCCCTCCACAGAAGGCAGCACCTTTAGATAGGTGAAGAAGCCGAAGCCATTACGTCACCCCGGCCACGCCCACTGCATAGGCCACGCCCACTTGAATTCCTCTATCGGATGATTCGAAGTGAAGAGGCCAGGGATCAATAGGGAGACGGCAGGCCCGGGGGCTTGAAGTAGATCACGGTATTTTCCTCTCCACGCGTTAAGATACAATTCCCTCCCTTAAGCTTCATAGTTTACCATACCGAAACATGCCTACTTTATAACAAATAAAGTGAGTTAAAAGCAACCCGGATTGGACTATTTTCTTCGAAGAATGCTGCAATAAACCCCTTTTTTTTTTTTTATTCCATCCTGTCTGATGGTAAGATATTGTGGAGGACTAACGTGGCTAACAAGCATTCCATTTGGTAATAAAGTTGACTTTAAAGTATATACTGAGCTGAAAACTACATTAACAGTGTTTAATTTATACAATATATGGACATACTATACTGAGCATAATAGTACCTAATTTGCTGTTCCACTTTAACAATAATGCCTGTCCCACTTTACCAAGTAAACTACTGGTAAAGAGGGACAGCAGGATATTTGCCCTTAATTAAAATATTTAATCAAATAAATGCACTATTTTGTAACTTTTTGACACTTGCACCCCTGGGGCCTGCCCGTAATTCCGACACCTTATTGTTCCGACGTATCAATGGTCCGAAATATTTCCCATTAGATCGACATGCCACTAGTATGCCGACGGTTCAATGTTCCGAAAACGGAACCCATTGGTCCGAAGGTCCGTTTGTCCGACTTTTCAAAAAGGAGGCGCATTAGGCCGACTGTTCAATATGCCGAATAGGCCTGCATATAAAGAGTTTTATACCTCGCTCTCGCTCTCTCTCGCTCTCTCTCCAAAATACAACATAGGCCTACATATCACGTTCACGATGAATATTGGAGAGCAAAGTGACAACGCTTCACTTCATTTCGACACAGTGTTTCAGCCCCATGGACAGAGAGCGTAGGTCTAATTCTCAACACGGGCACGAACACACACGCACGCACACACACACGCGCGCACACACTTGACTAAGTACACGGTATGTGGTATAAGTTTGACTAAATCAATACCAGCGAAGCGAAATTATTTAGGCTAAAAGCCCACTGTAAACACAGTAAACAACACATATAGGCCCACACACAGCTACTCAAGATAACATTTTTATTTGTTTTTCACTCACCGTTTGACTTCTTTACAGGAAAAGTAGGCTATTATATTGTATAACGTGCGCTTCATAAATTTACCTCTTGTGACCGTTCAAGCCCACAGCAACAGTCTGGCTTGGTGAAGTGCACTGCTGGAACTTAGCCTACATCGTCTTTTATTTTTTTTGTTTCATAATCACTCATGAGGAATTGCACCTTGGTCTATTCGGCATTGAACCGTCGGCCTAATGCGCCTCCTTTTTGAAAAGTCGGACAAGCGTACCTTCGGACCATTGGGTTCCGTTTTCGGAACATTGAAACGTCGGCATAGTGGCATGTCGATCTAATGGGAAATATTTCGGACCATTGAGACGTCGGAACAATGAGGCCTCGGAATTACGGCATGGAACCGCACCCCTGGCCCACTGCATCCGTCCGTTGACGGATCTCATTGACTTTGCATGGGGTGTTACATATTTTAAGCACATAAGCTGCCCCACATAGCCACTAGGAAGCAGGATCGAACACATAAGCTGCAATAACAACTCCAGCCACAGATGGCAGCCCCTTTGGGCAGGTGAGGGCGGTGAGGTGAGGGCGGAGCCAATGCGTCACTGCCGTGTTCTTTTGGAAAAAGTCTGCCAAGTCAGGATAGCTTTAACTCACTTTATTTATCAAAGGTTTGGACTAGCATACTATGAAGCAAAAGGTGGGGAATTGTACAAACACGCGTGGAGATACACTTAGTAGGGCATTCAAAAGGATGCTTCACCTGGCCGGTAAAGCATCCAGCCCAGTCGTGGTTCCCAAGTTCCTGTTCCCCCTTCCGCAAATCTAAAACAGCTGGATGTACGGAAAGGGAAATGGGACAAACCTCACGCCAGGCTGTGCGGCAGTAGCTACGTTGATTTTAGCGTCACAACCCAATTATAAATGTGTAGGCTACTGTTATGTTATCTATTACATTAAAGCAATAAATCGTGAAGGCATTTGTTAGACCATTCTTTGTCAATCTTTGCAAAGGAATACGATTAAAGGACAAAAATAGGGGAAACTCTCCATCAATAATGTATTTATTACGGCTGGACAGGAAATAACTAACTTATATGAATAACTTCCCTGTAAGGGACATCATATGACGAGTGTTGCGGATGGCACTTCAAAAGCGTGCAGTTACATTAGGCCAGCCGTTCTCAATCTGTGGTATGCGTACCACTGGTGGTACGCGAGCGCCCTCTAGTGGTACGCGGAGTATGAACGATTTTTTTGAAGCAATTTTTTGAAGTTGAAGCAACCGTTAAAGAAAATATGTGCATGTACCCATCATATGCAATTATGTTAAACCTGCATTGACTAACTGCTGTGACGACGAGTAGGGGAAGCAACAATTTTGCAAAATCGTCCTGTGACGAGACGTTGAAGTCTGCCTTCAGAGGCCAGACATTTCTGGACTTTTGGATGCAGCGACGCAGCGAATATGCTGCGCTTTCAGACAAGGCTGTGCGCTTTCTCATTCCATTTGCGACCAGGCTTCTCTTGGTCGTAAATGGTCACAAATAAGAGCGATGACTACTGTCATCATGTCATCGCTCTTATTTTATCCCCAAAAACGCAGCTGATCGGACGCATCACACGATTCGGAGGCATGCCTCACATTTAAGGATTTTAAAAACGGATTCTTATTCTTTTTTTTTAAAAATGCATTCGGAAGAGAAGGGAGACTAGCGTTGCTCACGGGTTGGAATGAAAGGGAGAAAAGGGGACAGAGTTGCCTGCGGAAGCGATGTCTGAGATGCAGAGACTGCTTCACGCTACCAGTGTCAGTTTCGTACGGTTTGGAATGAGAGCTTGTGAAGGCACTATTGCGCAAGTACGCCTGCTTGCTTGCGCAATAGCATACTGCCCGAGAATGCAGTATCGCTGTGAAATCTGTCCCTGGGAAAAGTAACGTTGCTTGCGCCGAATTGAAAAAGGAAACCGCTATAATGAAATAGCGGTAATATTTCCACATTAATTGATCAAATAACGGGATGGGAAGGGGGGATGGCTGTTTCAGATGGGGGATGATTTTGATCATTTTAATTCCAAAGGGGGATGCCATCCCCCCTCAACTCGAGTGCTGGAAGCAGGTTGGATACTGAACCAAGTCTGAGGCTAAAGCTAACCTCAATCGACCCAGACATCACACCCCTCTCACTAAGCATGATAGGCCCTCATTTTCAATGTGTGCCTGAGTACATTCTCCTTCAAACCTAAACATAGTTTATATTCTGACCTTATGGCACTTACTGCAGTATTTTTTAATACTGAATACGTTGTTTTTCTATGATACGCTTGTTCTTACTCATGATAGTTTGATTAGTGTTTTCGCAGTACACATGATTTCTCTCTTTGCTCTGCATGATTGCTTATAACAGGATTGTTTGACTCCAGTATTTAAATATTCATGTTCAATTCTTTGAATGTTTTGATGCAGTACAATTTACCTCACATGATTGGTTGACTGCAGTTGTTAAAATTAATATTCAGTGCTGTGAATGCTTTAATGCAGTATAATTGTTAATAACCTCACTAGATTGACTGGTATGTTATATGCCAGATGATATCCCCATTTGCTGGGTAGCCCTATTGAGGCAGTTGTTCAATTGTTAGTATTATCCCGTTGCAAGTGTTTAAATAAAATACATGAGTTATAGACAGTTGGTTGCTTCAGTCAAGTAAAGTTATGTGAATAATAAATCGTATTATTAATATTAATGCCTTCTGTGTAAACTCTATGTAGTTATAGGCCTACGCACTTTATTTGAATTCCGGTGGTACTTGGAGAGCCAAATCATTTCTAAGGTGGTACTCATGGTAAAATGTTTGAGAACCACTGCATTAGGCTATTAGTTTATTTTTAAAAATACATGTTAAAAATATATATAAATTGTGGGTGTGGTCATACGCAAGTAGTTTCTGCCCCACCGAGATGAAGGGGCACCGCACGCTACTGCCTCCATCACATTCGCCATTCGCAGACGTGAGAGCCAGGCGAGTGCATAGCTGTTGGAAGTGTAGACAACGGCGGCCGCCCATTGGCTCGGAGTCTACACTTGCCGGCCGCTCACACCTTTATGTTTGTTGCTACTGTAACAGGGGAATGTTCTGGATGAGGGATTGACTGTCTTATCTTGTCATGTTTATGATTTTTTATATTCTGTTAGTTGTATGAAAATAAAGGTCAGAGAGGTTTATTGGAGTGCAATTTTTTTTTTAATAACTCACATTTTCAATAATAAAATAGGTTGTCACAGGTTTATAAACACAGGTGCAAAAAAACATAAATAATTGTAATATTAGCTTTTTTTCAAGAGAATTATTATGCCTGTGACAGAGGTAACGAGTGCATATAGCCTATATATATACACACAAAACAAGATTTTGATGAGTTGTGACATTTGTGATTTGCACATTAAGGAAGTAATTAGTAAGTAGTTTCCAAGAAGGTGCATAAAGATATGTCATGAACTGGAAAAATAATGTTTGCATCTGCTAAATATATACAAAGAACACAGCAAGCACAACAGTAAAAACACCTCTAAGATATAAAATTCAAATAGTGAGAAATAAGGTGCATAGTGAAATATAATACAAAACGAATGATTGTGTCTGTCAAATATTAATATAGATAATATATACAAGGAGCCCAGTGTCAGAGCATTCGAGCGCTGCTCTAAGGGGCCTGGGACTGAGAGGCCAGAAGCTCGTCCACTGCCATATGGAAGTCCAGTGAGGCCTTTGGATGTGGATAATTTGGATTGCTGACAGTATGTTTTTTTCCTGTATTTTATGTGTCCTTGAGTGGACTGGCCACAAAGTGTGCATGTGTGCTTTTGTACTGTGCTCTGGGGCCGTGTAGCGCCCAGCTCTGTTTTTTTCCTCTTGTACAGAGTAGATCTGGCTTGTGGCAGTGCGGGAGGCGGCAGGAAAACAGGCGGTGGCAGCAGCTGGGGGGGAAGAGCTGGTCTACGCAGTGTCAGGAACAAGGGCTGGGGCTGGGGCTGGAGTCCTGCTGCCGTGGTCGCTGCCGCTGCCGCTATTGATTGCTGAGGTTGGGGTGCAGACGTTAGGTTGTCATGCGGCACTTTGCGTTTCCGCGTGCCAGCCAGAGATAGAGTGACCTCATACTGCACTTGAGGTCGGCTGGTGTGCGGCCTCTCATCCGGGAGCTCTGCAGCGGGAGGTAGGCTGGTGCTGGTGATGCTCTGCGGACGCTGGAGGATAGACAAACCTCGATCCGTCACGTTTGTGGCTGAGAAGGCTTCCTGTCTCCTTATGAACTCAGCAACAGATTTGTTGTTCACTTTCAGGATGGGAATCCCTAGTTTGCTGAGTTCAGCGTCATCCACGGTCATTCTCTGTTGCACCCGCTGGTAGAGTGTGGTGATCTGGTGCTTGAGAGGGGAGCCGCAAGCCTTTTTCCTGCAGTCCGGGTGAAGCCAGAGCTGTTAACGATGCAGTACATCAGCCGGTTCTTCCTGGAGTCAAGCAGGTGGGCGGGAGAGAAGCGCTTGTTAAACTTCAGCTTCTGCACCAAAGAGGCCTCAGCCGGATCTCCGTTGGTGCGGCCAAACAGAGCGTTCCCCCAGCGTGCAGAGTAGAGGCTGTGAAATTGTTGGATGCTGCGGTCGTGGAGGTCAAGCTTGTTCCAGGCGCTGACTACTCTCTCTCTTGAAGAGTCACTAAGAGCAAGCTTTCCCTCCTCCAACGCAATTTCAACGAGAATGCTGCTCAGCTCTTCCACATGCTGGTACCCAGGGAGATGATTGGGGCCGCACACATCCTCCACACACGGGTCGTGCTCCGAAGCCACCACTGTTGGGAAAAACGGTCTGTCTAGTTACTGGACCAGATGAAATGAGACGGAGAGGTAATAAAGTCTGTCGGCACGAGGACCTTGGATTTATTAAGTAAAGTGGCAACGGTTATACAGAGTCATAAAGCGTGAGAGATCGAATATGTCTAAGTCCCTAATCAGCGCTGATGGTTCGTCCAGAGCTTCGCCTCCGTGGAAGGTCTGCTTCAGAAGAAAAAGGGTCATGAGTCCCTGTGTGATACAGTTTTATACTGTATCCTCCTCTCGATGAGGTGTGTGTGGTTCTGTGTGTTTTTGCTTGACCTTGGCTCCTAGGCCCTGGTGTATGCAAGTGTATCTTCTTGTGTTCCTACTAACGGGGAAGAGCTCCTCAGTGTCTCCTTTGTTCTCGAAGTATCTCTTGTGTGCTCGAAGTATCTCTTGTGTGATGAATTAATGTGGCTCTCCCGTTAGTGTCTACCATTTGCCTGCTTGGGAAATGGGGCCTTGGCTCTGGCCTTCACCTGACTATGTTATCAAGTATGTGTTATGTGTTAAAAGCTGACTATATTGTAACGTGACTGCCATGTGTTGTTCTCCTCAAGCTAGGGTGGGAGTTAGCTATATTTATATGTGCTCAGCAGGTTATTTTGCCCAACACCACCTGGTCTGTGAGAACCAGATTCCTCTTCAGCGGAGCCAGGTCGTCGCTCTCAGCGTTTGTGGCGTAGCCCACATCATCTTCCGTGGACTCCTCTGTGTCGGCAGCAACCTCCTCTTCATCGTCTTCATCCTCCACCATCTGAAGCGTTTCTCTGGTTTGAGCGTAATGCTCAGAAGCGCTGAAGGGCTGGGAAGATTGGGCAAAGAGGTACTTCAGCCCAATGCGCTCCTCACCAGCAGGAACTGGAGGCCTGAAGTTGATCTCCTCCACCTCGCCAAACAGGTCTTGGCACCGCTTGTTAAGCCGATCTATCAGGGGAGACATGTACACTAGATTTTTTCTGCCCTTCTGGCCTTTAACGCTGCCTGACTCCCGGTCAGAGTTCCAGCGTGCGATGCCACTGAGGAGGTATACCTGGAAGGGGACGGCAGCACAGTGGGGCCCTGGGAGCATCCAGGGCAGGAAGAAGTGGATCCCCTCCAGGCTGTTGCTTCCTCTCACGGTGGTATAGTATGGCATGCGCACACTGTTGCGGGTGACGACCTTCATGACAGTGTACATGTCTCTCCCTGGGGGATCCTGAATGCACTCCAGGTGCTTCTGCTGGTTCTCCCAGACCCGGTCGATGGCTGCAGCGTCCTTAAACAGAGGGGCCTGGTTCTCATCCAGCCCAGCTGCTCCCTTCAGGCTGTTGATGGCTGTCTGCACACGGAGGAAGGACTCCTGGGCTCCCAACGTGATCCTCCTGACAAAGTGGCGGAGATCTTCTTCGCTGAAGTAGATTTCAATCATCTCCGCATCAGTCAGTGAGGCATACCTGGTCGTGTTTCCTGCACGTATGGCCTGGATGAGCAGCGCCATGTCATCCTTATTGTAGGTGAAGACAGCTGCAGAGAGCGCAGACTTAAACAGTGCATATTTAGGATGGTGGTCTGTCCGGACGGCCGCATCGAAGCGCTTTATCCAGTGGAAGATGTCCAGCCGCACCATCATTCCACTGTTCGCCCAGTCGCTGAAGAGATGCTCCAAAGAGGAGACACCATGCACTCTGCAGCAGCCACAGTCCACATACATCAGCTCAGGAGGGCCCTCTCCTGCTCTCCTGTAGCGCTCCATGAGGCCGTCAGCCATGGGCTTCAGGCACGGAAGAGACTCCTCGCAGATGAACACCGACATGAGGACCTGCCCCAGCTCGTTGGCCACGTTGGTGCACCACTCTGCAGTGCCTCTTCCGTGACCTGAAAGCTTCTTGCAGATCTGATGACAGATAAAACACAAAGAAAAGGGAGTCAGACATTTGGTATAGAATAAAGTATTAAAAAATAACTCAGAGGGGTGTATTCAAACTGCTTTTTCAATAGCTGCCTCCCTTCCATTAATCATTTATCTAGAATTATCTTATCATCTGCACTAACAATATTTCAAAACTCATATGCCACTACTTTAAATGTGTACATAATGCTGTTATTAATATAACAAATGCAATACTACAAACATAAGTACAATAACTAGTCAGTCTTTGGCTCATACAGTTATTGAAGTATTGATTATTAAATTATGCACATTGAGACACTTGTTAAATGAAACATTTTACACTGTGTTAAATTTACCTTCCTGGTGGAGTCATACTTGAGGACTTTCCCGAACGTGGACATGATTTGTGTCCGGTAGTCCTCAATGTGTTCTGCCTCATAGATTAGGTAGGCTTTTCTCAGAAGCCTCGGTGACGGCAGCTCCCTGCGCGTCAGCGGCTTCTGGTATTGATGGCCCAGAGCACCTGGAGGCAGAGAAGTGGATCGTTATATTATACAGAGTGTGTGTGTGTGTGTGTGTGTGTGTGAAAAAAACAAATAACTAATCTGACTTACTCATGATGCTCCCAGGTCTGCTGAGCTGACAGAGAAGGGTGGTGTAGAGGTCCTTTCTCTGCAGGTACTCCTCACAGTGACCCTCCTGGACCTGCCTCCACACCTTAACCATGGTGTTGCCCTCAGTCCGATCCCTCATCAGGCGGACAACTTGCTTGTCCACACCGCGTCTGAAATTACAGCACAATCATGTAACGCCAGTGGAACTTTGCTCTGTAGTAAAACTGTTTAAGATTCAAAATATTGTGAAATAACAAGAGACTCTCACCTTGGTGTTAGGATCGCATGGAACACAGCTTGGTGTGCTGGAGTCAGCTGCTTCAAAATAGCAGCATCCCACGCCAGGAAGCGACCAATTGAATGCTCCTGAGAGCCCTTTGCAGCCTTCCTGCACGCGTTGCAGGCCAGGAGCTCTGTGAGCATGCTGTACCAGCCAGTCATGTCACAGATATGCCTCACTGTGTTTCCATACCCACAGCGGTACAGAAAGGCTGCTTTTTCCCCGGGGCATCCTGACCTGGGACAGCGAAGGCTGTAGCCCCACACTCCCACAGGCCTCCAAAAGAAGACACGGCTTCTAAAAAAAAGCGTCTGCAGAGGGCACTCCTCCCCCCACCACCACTCCAGGAATTTCTGGTGGATGGAACCACATGCGATCATCCTTCAGAATTTTCCTGCGAGCGATGGTGAGGTTCTTAAAGAGCCCCCTGTCAGCGTCCTCCTTCAGCCACTTGACGTCAGCACTGGGGAGACCTTGAGGGCCGGACTCCCACTGTTTGTGCCAGCCCTCAAATGACACCTGGTGGAAGAACAAAGACAAAACCGTCATGTACCAGTCACTGAGTGCTCTGAATGTAACGCTTTTCTTGCTGCATTAACATATCAAACAGTATTTAGCTGTATTGTACAGGTATTACCTCAGGCTGCTTGACAGTGGCTGTGTCAAGCAGTGGCAGAAACTATTGGCTGTGGCTGTGGCAGTGCTGCAGACTTTGACGTCCTCTTACGAGGACCAGATGGAGGTTCCTTCAAAAAAGTAAGTGTATTAGTATAAACATATATGGAAGTGAGTAAGTGTATAACTATAAACCTGTATGTCAGTGAGACCTATCTATGAACTATGTCTGTACCTGCGATGGTGGAACGGGGTCTGTCTGTGGCTGCTGTGGAGGGTCTGGTGGAGGGGCCATGGCAGTGTCAGCTGGAAGAAAATGAGGACAAGGGCTTAGGAAGCCACAAGGATCATATTGGGTTGAAACAGAAATAAAGAATAATCCTGAAAAGTGTGCCTTTTAACCTGTTTTATTTTAAACTGATTTAAAGTTTTATATTCAATATATGTACAGTTATATGAGCTTAATGTTGATCTGTGAATGCCATCGATAAAATAAAAAACTGATTTACCTTGTCCTTCAAAAGTGGCGAGAGCCTCTGAAAACAATGTATCCTCCTGCCAAGGTGACAGGGATGTTGCTGTCGGAGGGGCCACTGAAGCAGACGCTGACGCTGACGGAGGAACCACTGATGCCGACGGAGGAACCACTGTTTCAGATGGGACAGGACCAGACAAGGACGAAGATGGTACAGCTGCAGTAGGGGCTTTCTGAGGAGAGTTACACAAATTACAGTTAAAGTACAGTGAAGTAGTTTTGTCTTATGAACTGCATTCTGCTTTTGAGTAACACCTCAACCTACCTGTTTCTCTTTGTCGAGAATAAATCTCCTGAAGCACTTCAGTGACTTGGAGCTGATGTCCTCCTCCTTCATTCCAAGCCACTGGCGAACAGAAGAGAAAGCCTCCTCTGCCATCTTCCTCTCTTGGGCACTGCCAGCTTGAGGGTCGGCATTAAGGCACTTGTGCAGGCTGTACCACTGCCACATCTCCTGAAAGGTGAAGGACTTAAAGCGACCCTGTCCATAAATGGCCCTGTCCACATTTTTCTCCAGGTGGCAGGAGACTGAGGGGAAAAACTCCACATAACGGAGGAGACAGTCCTTCACCCAGTCATTCTCCCTGGTTCCTCCTGTCCTGCCCGGGTCCTGGCTCTCTGCAATATGGCGGTCAAGCAGACTGAAACACACAGAACATGACGTTAAAGTAAGAAATAACGACTTAATGTGATTCTCTGTAGTGAAATATACTCACTATTTTAAGTAGCCCACATCATTCGCTACCAGCCACATGAAGCTTTGGCCAGCATATTTCCCAAAGGGAATAACCAGCTGGCCAAGGTAGAGCTTCCTTGAGGGCCTGGTAGTAGTGACGAGCCGGCATCTCCTTTTTGCTGAAGAGTAAGACATTGGAATGGTTATTCTTAACTAATTCAGTTTATAAGCTCTAGCACACAGGTCAGGTCAGGTGTAAAGTGATATGTATGGTTCATATGCCCATCGTGCTACTGGGATAATAATTCAGATTTATTACCTTCATCACAAGCCGTCTGAAGGTCCTTGGGACCGGCGCTGGCTTGGAAGCCTTTGGGCCTGTGAAAGGCCCTGGCCTCTTTGGTTGCCCTCAGGACACATTGCTGCCTGTCCAGGGGCACAGTGGGGTCCAGAATGGGCAGCACGGGCAGCAATGGGTCCGCAGACGGTCTGCTGCTGCTGGCTGTACCTGAAAAAATATTCACCAAAGTGTTTTGGGACTTTTTCCCCAGGCATTCATTTCATACTATATTTGTAAATGATGACATAATAACATAACAAGTGTTTTCACGCACTGGGCAGTTTATTCTGCTGGCTATACATAACGTATAGACAATGGAAGTATGCATGTTATAACCATACAGACAAAACATGCATGTTATAAACTAACCTGCTGAATGGGTCGCTGCTTCGGAATCCATCCTCAAATACAGCTAATGTGTTGCCTATTAAAGTTCATAGAAACGAAATATCAACGTCAAAATGTAGCCCATGTTTTTCTTTACATTCATTGGCGCAACAACCACAACACTAGGGGGACTTTAGTGTTTTTTCTTGGCCTTTTTTTGAGGGCTGCTATGGCTATGTCGACTTCTGATTCATAAATATACGAGTGGGCTACATATTGATGTAATATTGGCAAGTTTAAGTCAAGGTAGGTATGATAGCTTTATAAGAGAAATGAATGACAAATATGGGTCAAATTTGAACGGACAGGGTTGGCCGGTGTCGGGGCACTGATTTGCGGATCGACCGTAACGTTGAATCAATGTACGATAGTAGTACATTAACGGGGACACTTTCAACCTACATTTATAGATATACTTTTTAACAGTAACTAAGCATAATGTCTCGAGAGTAGGCCAAACTTCGCTTGCTGGCGGACTCAGAGTTTGGCTATGTAAATGAGGCCGAATGGCCGTCGGCAGCACATTAACATATGAATAAACCCAAAGATAAACAAGCTCATTCACGGAAAAAGTAATTTAATAAACCTACATTAAAAAACATAGTTTTGTATGGCTAAGTTGTTGACATGAAGCAAACAAGGCTGGTTGTATTAGGGCAAAGTAGCCGCCGCAGTGAGTGGGAAGAAAAAAGGGGCAAAAATACATTAATAAGCTAGGTACGACAAATATGATGAATGAAAAGCACTCGGTGGGAACGAGAAGCACAAGCCGAACATATTAGTTAGTAATATTAGTGGGAATGCGACTCTTACCGGGTGAAACGGCGGTGACTTTTTACCTTTTTCCATTCGGCTGAACTCGCTCGGAGAGCGTCAAGTGCTAACGTCGGGGAGGGGGAGGGCTCTAGGGAACTGTAGACTCCGCGCCAATGGGAGGCCGCCATTGTCTAAACTTCGGAGGAGAGTGTAGACTCCTGGCCAATGAGCGGCCGGCAAGTTTAGACAAGTGTAGACTCCGAGCCAATGGGCGGCCGCCGTTGTCTACATTGCTTTTTCTTCTACATTAATGACAATGATTTGCTCAGGGCTTTGCACATCGCTACGGCCCATCGCCCACCCTGTGGGAAACCACCTCAGACAGGCATCACACGCAATCGGGTAAAAAAGAGGTAGCATAATGGTAGGCCACACCAAACGCGTTAGTCGCGTTTGATAACGTGTGTAACGCGCCTAACTTGTGTGTCACAAAAATGGTTCAACTCGCCTAACGCGCCTGTGGCTGCGCTGGATTTAAACCCAAACACCGCTGCCGTGTTTGGGTGCATGATAGAGCTTAGATCGGGTAAGATTAAATAATCTCGGATATAAATTACAATAATCTGGTTAAATAACTTCACATGGTGTGTCTGGTGTGTTTCCAGCATTCGTAGTGTTGATCAGCAGAGATAAAGTCCGCCAAGACGTTGAGGTTGCTTAGCAACCAGAGACTGTCCATGCAAGTGAACGGAGCGTTCCCTCTTCTTCATAACTATCAAACCAAACATCCCCACATTCACAGAGCGAACATTATGAAAGTAAAATGCACATTTCTCGCTAAAAATGTTTACATAAACGCATTTAATGGCGTAACTATGTTACTATTTCCACCCAGAATAAAGAAAGATGTCCGCCATATGCTTCTGTGCAAGCGTCACTACTCTCTGCCAGTGACGTCGGGTCAAGCTCCACGCTGATTGGCTATCGCTGCTAAGCATCCCGCGTTGGAGCGTTGAAAGTAAAAAAAATTGAACTCCGGGTTACTGCGTTTACGTGCGTAATTACGTGCGTCTGCCGCGTCTAACGCCCCTAACGCGATGCTTCAACGCGTGTAACGCGTCTACGCGCAGATTTTCGACGCCCCAAACGCGAGTAACGCATTTGGTGTGGCCGTACCTTTAGGCTGACATAAATATGTGCAGGTTCATAGGGGCTCCACTGTCATGGCCACTGTTGTGGTGCTGTGTATTCTCCCCCTGTGTTGGCCACACCCCCTGTCTGTCTCTGTGCTTTGCCTGCCACTCAACTGCTCACACCTGGCCTCATAGGCGTAGCGGCGATATACATTGGGGGGTACAAGTCCCCCCCAATGTTCAGATATGCCCAAAATGTCCCCCCCAATAAATCGCTGGGAATAGGGATATAGCAATTCAATATTTATATGGGCAGAAAACTTAGGTTTTCCCTGAAGTACACTCCGTTCCCTGAACGCATCTCTGCACATAGTGCGCGCCGCACACCCTAAATAACTCAATCCGACACCATCTACAGCTCTTACAGCCAATGAGAATATGGCAGTTCGGGCTAGCTAGCCAATGGGATAGGTCCATGATTTGATTCGTCCCTGCACGTGCGGCTCGGTGACGGTGACTTGTCACTCGATTGCATTGGTCATCAACCGTCTTTTTTACATGACCACGGAATCAAAAACATCAACAACAGCAAATGAGTGGCGTGTTACGATCGAAAACACACGTAAGTTATGAAGCTTTTGATAGTCTCTCAAATTTCGTGGGTTGTTGTCGCTTCTCTAGCGAGCAGCATCATTAGCTATGTGTTACCTATGTAATAAGCCAGCTAGATGACGTTGGCCCCGGCCCCATTCCGTAATTCCAACGCCTCATTATGCCGACGTCTCAATGTTCCGAAATGTTCCCCATTAGATCTAAATGCATGGGCAGTTTGGTTTTAAATGTGCTGGGGACAGAGATGCATTCGGAAGTGCATTTTCAGAAGGATGCACTTGTTTTTCTCTCTTTAGTGCAGTTAATGAATGGTTCTGAAAGACGGCATACCCATGTAGCTAATACTAAGGAATAAAATGTATACAAAATCTGTCTGGCACGTTTTATGAAGAAAACGTTTCCAAAAAGTATCGGACATATGACCCACTATGTTCTGCTCCATGTATCCATGTTGATGTTGACAACGTGACTTGACATGGCTAAGCTACCAACGGAGGAGCTAGGAAAGGAAATGAACTGCGTGTTCAACTTCAGAAGGGGCAAACGTGTGGCTACACTACACACAGCACTACAAAAGTTGTCAAGATTGTATTTGGTGCTGCTTAGTGTGAGAGAGAGAGCGAGAGAGACGGAGAGAGAGGCCTGATTCAGAAATTAACAAATGCCAGTGACAGTAAAGGTGTTGGCAAGCTGTAACAAATATGCATTAGCAACCTTTGCTGTTTAGGGTAACTAGGCTTGGAGGTATGGAGAGCGAAAGAGAGGAGAAGAGCAAGGGATTGGGAGTAGGAGAAGGGAGGTAAGGATGATAGTAGAATCTCATGTTAGCCAGGCCTGCCTCAAAATTGGCTCTGTGTCGCACACAAACTTGTGTATGTCACCATGGGTAAATCTTTCACATGCACTGTAGGCCTACGAAGTGAACACCCATTCTCAGCACTCCATTTTAGGAACTATCAATGTTGTACATTGTAACAACAAGCCTGCGTGAAGTTTTAACTTGTCTCTCATGATGTTAGTGCTGCTTGTGTTATTTCACAGTCGTCATGAGCAAGAGGAAGCAAGAGGGTTGCAGAGACATTCGGCAATGTTTTGCCTCGTCTCAGAAAAGAAGCAAAGTAAGTAAAGAGGGGTGAGAAAATGAGAAGTGTTAACCTATCAGTTGTAACATCACAGTACAGTAGAGTTAATAGACTACAAAAAACTAGTCATAGTATTATTGTCATTCAGATCAAAAGTGGTTTGTCGACTATCTGAGAAAGGAACAGTACTTGTTATCTGATAATATTTCTTCCCTGTGGCATGTTCACTTTGGTGTGCTCAGAATAAAGAGAGTGAAGCACAGAGAGCAAGAACGTTTGGAGGATGAAAGCAGTGTGTGTCAATCTGTTAGTGACATAGAGGTGAGTAGCCTAAGAGAGGAGTTCTGGAAACTAGTAGAGCCTTGGCTTTTCCTATGTTCAATGCAATTTGTAAGTTACTTTGGATAAAAGCGTTTGCAAAATAATTGTCAAAGAGTAAATATTAATGGTTTAAACCGAATTGTGACATTAGAGCAGAATTCTGTTGGCAGTGGCACTGATGTCTATAGTGTGTATCAGTAGTCTACTGGTAAATAGTTTGCTGATATCTGTGATATTATTCCTTCCATGTTTCCTCTGCCAGCGGGAGAGACAGAAAGTTTGGAGGATGAAAGCACAGGGAGAGTTTGTCAATCTAGTGGTGGCATAGAGATGAGTCGCCTAAGAGAGGAGTAAATATGAAAGGTTAAGACCGAATCATGACCTTCAAGCAGAATCCTGTTAGCACACATGTATATAGTGTAGGGTGGTCAAAAAAATGTATACTCAGATACTAATCGATTCAAATTAAAAAACATGATATCGGATTAGATACTTGACACACAACTTTACACAGCAGCGTTGCAGTTGCGAATATAGCAATATAATAATTATTAAGTCAAGTCTCATTCAAAGTTACAAAACATTGTATAATGTATGTATTCATAGATTAATCCATAACTAATCAGAAAACATTTAGGTTATGTCCTTGACATGTCTAATTCTTTAACAGTGCATCAATCAATACGGCTAATGGTTTCACCATGAGATTAGCTCAGTGCGCTCTCTCGTGAAACTCATCTATGTACTTATTAAACAAGTGGTTGAAAATATCAGAAAATCTATGTTTTCTGAGGGATAACAAAAGTTTTGCTGTGACTTCTATTTAGGTCCATGAGATAGATGCACCTGGGTGGGTTTTACTCAACATTGGCAAATGTGATGGTTATGCAATAAAAAATTTAATGGAAGTAAGAACTGGCTGGATTTTGTGTCCTTGTTGTGGTGGTGTAGGTGTTTGTTTGTGTGTTTTGTACAAAAAACATCAATGAATGTAATGTGGAAAAAAATAACTGGATTGGTTGAAATATTGAGGAGCGCAAAATGTTATATTTAATTTAAAAAGTAAAGGAAAACAGAGCTCTGAAGTATATGTGTGTCAACCTTTTCCTAATTTCAAGTCTTCCACACTCCCACACTGCTTGGTCACATCCAGTATTAAAGTGTTTTAAACATCCATCCCTAAACAGGTCTTCAAAATTAGGTGCTAGGTATTGAGATTTTGCTCTCAGAGTGCACCAGATTAATGCATGTTCAAAATCTTTGCCTGGGGGGGGCCGGACCCCGCCCCCAGGCATTTGTCCCCCCCAATGTTGAAACCATGGCTACACCTCTGCCTGGCCTGCATCGACTCATCAACTCCCCTTCAAATACACCTGGTTTCCCTGCAGTCATCGCCAGATCGTACTTCGAGATACCGTGGTAGTTACTCGTTCCTGGCTCCAGTGTATACGCTCTCTAGTCCTACTTTTAAAGGAAACACTCTGCAAGTGTCCCCTTGGAGTGGATGAGCCACAGTGTCACATGTCCATCTTGAGACATTGACACAGAGTTTTCTCATCGGGGCTCTAAAGAAGAGTTAGTTAAGTTGTTACTGGTAAACAATTCAGTTACAGATGAACAACAATGTGACCAAATGTCACTGGTGTAGGAAAAATAGGCTAGTTTACCTTGTCTCGAAACATTTTTTAGGTGGACCCTTTGTTGGGTCAGCTTAGCTCAGGAGGTAGGGCAGTTGTCTTGTAACCGAATGGTTGCTAGTTCGATCCCCAGTTCCTCCTAGCTGAGTGTTGATGTGTCCCTGAGCAAGACACTTAACCCTTACTGCTTCTGACGAGCTGGCTGTCGCCTTTCATGGTTGACTCTGCCGTTGGTGTGTCAATGTGTGTATTAACCGATGTTAGTCGCTTTGGATAAAAGCGTCTGCTAAATGCTCTAATTGTAATTGGGATATATTGCCTTGGAAAAAAATATTATATATTAAAGATATATTGCCTTGATCTAGGGAAAATTCCTGGGAACTCCTTTCTTTGTCACATACTTACAACAAGAAACCAATGGTGGCAGTCATTCACAATGCCTAGAATGCATTTATAGGCAGAGGCATCCAGCTGAGAAACGCATCACAAATAATGACTTTCATAGGCTAATTATAGCCTCTACATCTGTCATCATTAAGCACATCTTTTCACCCAAATAACCCTCAACATCAACTGTGTGATAACTGGTGGCTTGCACTTGCAGCACTGTGAACAAATAAACCCTCTGCTTTCAATCCTAGAGCTGTGACCAGCACCACCAACAAATTGTTTCAGCACACCTTCAGTTTTGGATTTATTTTCTGCCACATGGCGGTCATGGCAAATGTGTCCACGTGGTAGGCGTTTGATGCCCCATGCTGCCTCACCATTAAGCTAAGAAATGAATTTATTACCTACATCAACATTAAAAAGGATTAATACTTTGTAGGTGAAGCCATAATGCCTTTTGAAAATCAAAGAATATGCACCTCACTCTCCAACTCTTGTCCAGGGCCCATCTGGAAGACGTCTTGGTAAAATACCTTGTAGGCCCCAACTCTGGACAGTATAACATGGCTTTTATTGCCATTCCATGCGTCCATGATGCCTGTAACACAAAGGAACCTTAACAAAAAGCGTTTTTAAATAAAGGCCATTGTCGGGTATGTATCACTTATGGCTGCTCACAACGTCATCCTCTGGGATTACTGGGTCCAGTGTGCTGCTGGTGGCCAGAGACTGTATGGGTGAAGGGAATTGGAGAGAGGATGGAGCAGGTGGTGATTGGCAGGCAGTGGGGTGATGGGAGAGATCAAGAGGGGCTGGTAAAGGTGAATCTGCTGAGGGGATAGTGTCAATGAGAGTTTTTTTCAGGTGGAGTTGCTGGAACCCTGTGAGGGATTCGAGGGATGGGCTCTGTGAAGGGTTTGAGGTGGTCTGTGTTAATTTTTGGATGTTGTCTTCCTTTGTCATCCCGCAAGTCTGCACTTTTGTTTTCCAATTTGGTGATAGTGTATGGTCCCAGCCAGGTGCGCTCCAGTTTCCCCCCTTCCTCTGCTGCATGTGTATGTTCTTCCTGAGAACCACCTGGCCACCAGCGAAGGCAGACCTGCTTGTAATTTTCTGCCTTTTGTCCTGCTTTCTCAGGACGTTCAGCTGAACCATGGCATCCAATTGTTCCTTCAGGGCAGGGCTCTACACTAACTTTTTTTTTCAGGAGCACTCGTGCCCCTAAGTTAAAAAATTTAGGAGCACAGGGAAAAAAAATGGGGGCACAATAGGTTTTTGTTTAGAACATTTATTAGCGTGCAGAAATTGCACACGCCAACAGCGACAACTTACTAAAGCAAAATTAAGACAAATAAATAGAAAAGATAACATTTAGGCTACACAAAACAGCACCAATTTCGGCTTCCACCGTACCAGGGTTATTGGGCTGGGTTAGATTTTATATAGAAATCGGGACAGCGAGAATGCCTAGTGGACTCGATGTGTTTCACCACAGCTTCGCGTTTCAGATGAGGGTTCCCCGTTATAAACAGAGAGGAGCTTGCCATTGCCGATGGGGCTCCCTTACAAAATGTACAGAATATTTTCATGTTCTTAGCATCATAAACTAGCCACCCGAAATCCTTCAACCAGTCGGGGGTTGAATTTGTAGACTTTATCGACTACAGTAACGGCATTAACTTTCTCCACGCAGTCTATTCATAATATTGTAATGACCACGGAAGAGGCATTGAATGAAGTATTGATTAGACAGCAATTTAGATACCTATTAAACCGTGGAACACACAAGACTGGTAACCATAGCAACGTAGGTAAACAAACCCCGCTAAACCCTCCCGTAGCGCCTCCCGCGCTACGCCCATCCGGAGGCGCACAGAGCTTTTGGCCGTGAAATTATATATACACACAATATACAATTATATTATATTATATACTATTCTATATAGAGCTCGGGGAGTCGCAAACGGCAACAATCACTTTCTCCTCCATTCTGCGGTGCACCCCAGACTGCACTGCAGGGAATGGTTGGCCCGTTGAAAACGAATTGGCTGTTACGTTACGCACGTCACTCAGTGGCCACGCGAATGTCGCGGCAAAGTTTAAATATTTCAACTCGAGCAAAAGCGGCGTGCTGCAAATCCACCTGAAATCCACGTGAACGCGCTCGCCCGTGCCGGGCAAAAGTGTTGCGCTGCAAATGGAATCGCTGCTTTGTATGGAATCGTTTCACCCCTTCGCGTTTGGTGTGAACGCACAGTATAGTGCGCTGTGGAGAAGTCACTCGCACGCGTGCTCCTGTTTTGTTTTTCTCGTTCGCACGCCGAAATATTCACTCGCAAATGCGAGTGAAATGGGCCACCTTTCCAATAGAAAAATAAACAACGATTAAGAATGGAATTGGATTGCTCAAATTACTTGGCATAAGTTAGACCCATCATGCCATACCGTGCCACTTCGCATGGGTAACGTGCCTCCATACCGAACATTAAAAAAAAAGGGGAGAACCTGGTGGTGAGGTGCGCCTTTGTTCTTAGGCCAAACATGACGGCATCCAAATAGCGGTCCCATGTGTTGGGCTTGTCCTTAACTAGTTTACACAACGCTCTGTATAGGCACAAGGAAATAATTGTCATCAGTCATGGTTTTCAAAATGTCACATATTGTAGAAGATCTTCTACAATCCATTTTGAATCATTATCTAATTACAGTTTCAACTCTGAATTGTCCCATTCAAGTTTTCCACAATACCATTTGTCTGTGGGTGATATGGAGCACATAGACTCCTCTTCACATTAAAAAATGTGCAAATGTTGGGAGTTCAGCAGTTTCAAAAACATGAGCACAATTTAGCAACAGATGTGTTTTGTATTGCATATGGTACATACAGCATCCTGACCATGAAGAGCAGTGCTGGTTTCTTCCCCAAGCCAAAATTGACTAACCTCATTCGCAAGTGGTTGACCTACTGTGAAGAAAGTCATGCTCTCTTCTGCACAGTTTGTCTGGCATTTTCAAAGCCCTCTGCTTATGATGGCCCTTTTGTAAGTGGAGGCATGCAATCCTGGAAGCATGTACATCAGAGAATTGAGGAGCATGAAAGAAGTCTCATACATTAAGACTATGTAGAGGCTTACTTATTGAGGGCACATCATGGGGACATTGAGAGCAGATTAGGGGGGGATCAGCTCTCCCTGCATCAAGAGCAAGTCAGAAAGAAACGGCAGGTGATGGATCGGGTCATCAATGTTATCAAGGTTATAGGAAAACGGGGTCTAAGCTACCGGGGCTCAGAATTTGAAGCTGCCTACACTTTGGAAGACCAAAGCATAGACCACGGTAACCTCCTTGAAATGGTCATGCTCCTGAGTAGGTATGACCCTTGCCTGCAACAACATTTATCGGAATGTATTGGAAAAAGTAAAAAACAGCATGAAGCTGGGGCAAGAGGCAGAGGTTCATTGGTCACTCTGCTATCAAAAGACACTATCAACAAGGTTGTCAAAGCGATCAGGCAGCTGATAAGAGAGACAATTGCCAGTGAGGTCAGAGAAGCCAAAATGTTTTCTGTCCAGATTGACACCACTCAAGACATCACCACCAAAGACCAGTGCTCTGTGATTCTCAGGTACGTCACAGATGTGGTCCATGAGAAGTTGGTCGCTCTGGTTGATTGTGAGGCCTCTACTGGGCAGTATTTTCTCGACCTCCTGAAAGACACACTAGCAACCCTTAACCTCGATGTGTCATGTTGTGTAGGGAGTGCTACAGATGGGGCAGCAAATATGCAGGGCAGTTACAAAGGCTTCTCTGCCTTTCTATCGGAGGCGTCCCCCAACCAAATCCATGTCTGGTGCTATGCACATGTCCTTAACCTGGTTTTAGCGGACACAACAGGCAGTGTTATTCAAAGTGCTTCGCTTTTCTCTCTCCTGAACGACATTGCTGTTTTCATAAGGGATTCGTACAAACGAATGAAAAAGTGGGAACAAACCAGCACAGAAAATCGGCACCGAAGACTCTCTCCAATAGGACAGACACGGTGGTGGGCTAAAGATGCTGCTCTGAGAAAGGTGTTCGGGTGTTTTGGAAGACCTGACAGTGCCATGTATATAGACTTAGTCCTGACTCTTCTAGCAATTCAAGTAGAACCAACAATGAAGCCAAGTGCTAGAGTCAAGGCTAAATGGATGGTCTCCTAAAATTTGAGACAATTCTCACAGCCCAAATCTTTCTCAGGATTTTTGAGCACACATCCCCCCTGTCCAAATACCTTCAGACAAGCGGGATGGATCTCCTGACCGCACACCGACTGGTAGTGGGAACAGAGGATAGGCTGAAGAGGTGTGTGCGAGACCTCAGTGGCATTAAAGAAGCTGCAGAAGTTTGTGGGGTGGGCCAATGGTGAGCTGCAGGAGAAGGACTCTGAGATGGAGGTGAAGGTAGCACTACCTGAAAAACGGGTAAAGAAAAAGAAGATCATGCCAGGGGAGCTGGCAGAAGATGAGCCATTAACAGCAGCTGAGCGGGACTTTGAGGTGACTGTTCATAATGTCATTATCGACACCGTCACCCAAAGTATCCATGAGCGCTTTGCTGTGAGTGGAAAGCTTTGCTCGGATTTTGCCTGCCTGGATCCAAAAAACTTCTGACGTAAGAGATAAGGGACTTCCAGGATCTGCAATGCAAAACCTCAGTAAATGCTTACTCAAATTTGATGCCAGAGCCACTACTGGTACCTTACAGGCTGAGCTGTCAAGCCTCGCCACACAGTGGGAAAGATTAAAGCTGTCCCCCCTAGAGGAGTACAATGTGCGGACCTCAGGAAAAGAGGATTCACCCGAAGGCACTGAGGGTGGTGATGAAGAAGAACCATGCGAAGTGGAAGGGCCAGAATTGGTCAGTGTTAAGTCTTCTATGTGTAAGAATTGTGCCATTTGTGTTTACCTTATCCTGGCAAAATACAACTTAGAGAAAAACTCTTACCATGTAATTGGACTGGCCTACAAATTTCTTCTTACAATATCAACTACTCAAGTGGCATGTGAGAGAAGTTTTTCTACACTAAAATTTGTAAAGAATAGACTTAGGAGCACTATCACCCAGGAGCACTTGGAAGCCTTTATGCTCATGGCCACAGAAAAAAGCATCCTCATGTCTTTGGACACTGATGGGGTGATTAACAAGGTTGCAGAGACCAGTGACCTTCTGAGACGACAGCTAATGTTTTAAGGTAGGACATGTTGAATTTGTTCAAGATGTTTTGTTTTCAATACAATTTAATTGACCAAAGTATCTATTGTAACTTGCTGAAACTATTATTATTTTTTTTTAATAGTTCTCTAAAAACGTATTCAATGTACCTGTTATTCTTATTTTATTTTATTACCTGTAGGTTTAATAGGTTGGCATTCTCGATACTTTTTCTAAACTTAAACAGGCACCTTTTCGAGTGCTATGGGTCCTATCTATTATTCCTTACAAATTTATTGAATAGTGCCTGGTTTTCCAGTGGTTGAATGGCTTGTTTTATTGCCTTAGCACTATCCTAGTTCCTTTCTCAAAATGTCAAAAAATATCTATATGTCTACTATTCAAATGTATGTTGTTTATCCAGGTCTGTCGTACAATATTATATATAGTTGTATTATTTTATTTTTATGTTATATTTTAGCATCTGTTTATTAATAGAAAACCAATAAAAGCTTTAAACCTACTCTTGAATATTGTGTCACTATTGTGCAAATGCGTAGTGTAGTGCCATCTAGTGGTCAGATTTCATATTTCGTTAAGTCTTCCCCAAATGCGCAAACTTGGCTGGGTTTGGGGGGGGGGCGGGGCGGGGGGGCGGGGCCGGGCCGGGGAGAATTCCCGGTGGCTTTTAGTGCCCCACTCCGCCCCTGATGTGCATGTTGGGAGAGTGTTGATTGGAGGGAGAGGCTCCTTGGCCAGGTACAGCTGTTGAGGGAGAACATTGCCTTGCAGCAGCATGTTCCTGTCCTTCCTCTTGTCCCTCCTAAGCAGCCTACAAGACAAACATTCATTATTTTATATGTGTAAGCCTATCCTCCCTCCCTAAGGTTATTACATACTGTGTATTACATATTTTCTAACAAGCATGCAGATGGAGGTTTTCTTGAGTTTAAATATTTACATACTGTCTTGGCTGTATGGGGAAGGTAAATGAAATAACACATACCATGCAGAGACCGTGGTGTTGTTCACCGGCACCAGAGCCAGCGCCGTCTGGACCACGATAACCCTGCTGTCCTCCAGCAGCTGTCTAATGTGGCTGTAGACGCTCACAATCGACTGAGGGATGGGCAGGGTTTTCCCCCTCGTGTCCTTGGGCCTGTTGCGTGACTGCTCAAACTCCTTGGCCAGTCTGAGGCAGACACACTCACTGACCCTGTGGTGTTCGGGATCCTGGGCTGCTTGGCCGTGAGTCATGTATAGTCTGTGGGAGAGAAGTATGATATGATCTGGACTGTGAACAAGGATGTAAAGTCATTAAGAACAAAGTAACAATGTCAATAGGGATTGCAATAAAGTAGTTAACACTTAATAAATACTTTTCACAGTGACATGTGCTGTCTCTTAATCAATGATTTGTATTGAACCAAAATGATAGCAAATTGTGGTCAAGCACCTCTCTGCCGCCTGCTGTCCAGGAACAGAGCCACTCGGCCTCCTCGGTGCTCTCCACGGTCCTCCTGATTCCTTTCCTTTCTTCCTAGCCTTCTGGGTGTAGCTAAACGGTGAAAGAGACATCCATATTCTTCATTCATTTCATGTCAACCATTATTGTAAAGTGAATACATATGAATACCCGACAGTGGTAATTGTGTTATTTTGAATAATTAGAACACATTCTCTGTCATAACAGAAAACAACATTAAAAAAGACATACAATACAGCATGTCTTGATGCAAATGTACCTGGAATAAAAGCACACTGGTATCGGTGAAAACTCTCCAGGGAGGAGGACCCCTACCACACCTAAGGATGTCCAGCTCTTTGCCGCCCCTCTGGAGTGTCCCCACCTTTGTGTAAAGTGCAACACCTGCAGGGTTTTGGGAGGCACTCCAGGTGCTTCTGCTGCACTTCCCAAACGTGGCGCATGCTGTCATGGCTCACCAGACATAGCCCTGTAGTGTCTGTCAGCTCCCACACTGATTCCAGCAGCCCTGAAATCATGCCCTGTATCTCCTCCACTCCACGGGTCCTCCTCCGGGGTCTGCCCGTAATTCCGACACCTCATTGTTCCGACGTCTCAATGGTCCGAAATATTTCCCATTAAATTGACATGCCACTATGCCGATGGTTCATTGTTCCGAAAACGGAACCCATTGGTCCGAAGGTCCGTTTGTCCGACTTTTCAAAAAGGAGGCGTATTAGGCCACAATATGCCGAATAGGCCTGCATATAAAGAGTTTTATACCTCGCTCGCGCTCTCTCGCTCTCTCTCACTCTCTCTCCAAAATACAACATAGGCCTACATATCACGTTCACAATGAATATCGGAGAGCAAAGTGACCACGCTTCACTTCATTTCGACAAGGTGTTTCAGCCCCATGGACAGGGAGCGTAGGTCTAATTCTCAACACAGGCACACACACACACACACACACACACACACACACACACACACACACACACACACGTTTACCTTACCAACAGAGGACTATCGGTTTTCATCGACCAAGTGTGGACCTCTATTTCTGTTCATTTAAAAAATACCAAAACATAATACAGAGTTTAGTTTTAAGTTATTTAGTCATAATATAACTTCAAATGTGTTTTTTTTTAAAGAAGTTGCCAAGAGGGGACTTGAATACTTAAGCCAGTGGTTCCCAAACTTTTTTTCAGGGGACCCCCTTTGGACTTGAGACTGTTTTCGCGACCCCCCCGCCCCGCGCGACAGCACCCCCCCCCCCCCCCCCCAACTTAGTGCATAATGTTACTATGCATAATAATAATGTTCAAAATCATTATTATTATTATTGTTATTATTATTATTATTATCATTATTATTATGCAGTAGTAATCATCACCATTATTATTATTGTTATTTTTAATAATGTTATTATTACTATGTAATATAAATCTTCAGAGACAGCCATGTAAATATGCAAATATAGCCTTTTGGCTTAAGTTTTATTATAAAACAATAAAAAATTATTCATGACAGTCAATGATAAACAGTACCCCCACAACCCATCCCAGAACATATAATATTTTTCACCTTGTAGCAACATATGTATATACCGGTATATTAAAAAAAATCAATTAAAAAAAAATCAATATCTCCTCCCTGGCCCACCCCAAAACCATTAATAGTAAAGCATCAACAATTGGTCAGTAACAATATAACAATACTAACCCAATCCTCACCCCGAAAAGTTGTTTTTTTCAGTGACTTGGGTGTGCTTGCCTTTCTGCACAAAGTTTTTGAAATCTTGGTGACAGCTTTGAGATTGCCACTCTCAGTTCACTTTCAATGTCCAACCTTGACCTGTATTTGTTCTTGATGGAGGCCACTGCAGAAAAGCCTACCTCGCAAAGGTAAGAAGTGGCAAAAGGGAGAAGTATGGACACAGCCTTTCCACCCAGCAACGGATAGTCTTTCTCCACTCCAACCCAAAAGGCAGGCAGTGACTTGGCCCTAAACTGCTGTTTTAATCCTATGTCTGAAGTGACGTCAATGAACTGCTCCTGTTCAGCGACACTGAGGTGAGCAGGTGTCATTCCACTGAAGGGGTCTGTTAGCCATTCGTAGTGTGCCACTGCATCGGTTGTTGGGAAGTATTTTTGAAAATGCAGTTGGAGGGCAGAGATGTGGGACTGAACGCATGTCAAAATGGAGTTCTGACATCCTGTAGTTTCCAGAAAGGCATGTAAGTTCTGAAACGAGTCTGTGTGTCCCTCCTCCAGTCTCTGCCCCCACAGTTCCAGTTTTCTTCGAAAAGGACTGCATTTTAGCAGCAAGTTGAGGGATGTGGGTGCTGGGTCCTTGCATCTGGAGATTCAACTCGTTCAATTTCTGAAAAACATCGCTAAGATATGCAAGTGCCAACAGAAAGTGTTCGTCATTGTATCTAGTCGCAAGGGCATGGCCCTCCTCGAAAAAAACGCGAATCTCCTCTCAACTCAAACACCCGGCTTAACACTTTCCCACGCGAAAGCCATCGCGCATCACTGTGGAACAGGACGGCCGTGTGCTTGGAGCCCATCTCTCCGCACAGCGCTGCGAAAAGCCTGGCTTTCACCGGGCGCGTCTTGATGTAATTGACCGTCGCAATTACGTCGGTCATGACAGCATTCAGGTCTGGACTCAGCTGTTTTGATGCAAGCGCTTCGCGGTGAATCATACAGTGAGTCCATTGTACGTTGGGGGACGCACCTTTGATGAGCGCTTGCAGTCCACTGCGCTTCCCAGCCATAGCCTGAGCCCCATCTGTGCACACTCCAACACAACACTCCCATTTCAAATTTGCCCCTCGTATGTAAGTGTCAATTCGGAAAAGTTCATTAGCAGTGGCTCTTGTTTTCAGCTCTTTGCAGAAGAGAAGATCCTCTCTCATGTCCCCCGAATCGATGAAACGTATGTACGTGATCAATAAACAGTCCTTGTTGCTGTCAGTAGCTTCGTCTACCTGCAGCGCAAACCAAGTGCTAGCACGAACTCGGTCAGTCAGCTGTTCTTCAATGTCCTCAGCCATGTCGTGTATACGCCTGCCGACGGTGTTGTTTGACAGAGGAATTGATTTCAGGCCTAATTTGTTCACTGTTGCCTCGTCTCCCATGATTCTAACTATTTCAATCACGGCGGGCAGGATCACCTCCTCGCCATCTGTGTGAGGCTTCTTTGCCTGTGCTAACAGGTAGCTCATTTTATACGAGGCGAGCTGTGCATTGGCAGTTGTTGATGCTAATTTCGTGAAAGACCTACGCTGTGCCCGAACTTTTAAAAGCTCTTCTCTAAAAAAATCAATCGGCTTGTTTTTATGTTCGGGGTGTGTTGTCTCCAAGTGGCGCTTTACTTTGTTCGGTTTTAAACTTTCGACCGCTAGCACCTTCAGGCAGAGAAGGCACTGCGGCCGCTCCTCAGCTCCCACCATCACACTGGTACACCCCAGTCCCACGAAAGCATCGTCAAACCTCCTTGTCTTGGCTAGGGTCGGTGTCCTCGATGATATGCCGGGTGGTGGCGTCGTCGCAGCAGCAGCAGCAGCAGCCTTTCTTTTTTGACCGAGTGCGAGAAATTTCTCCATCGTGAAATCAACGAGATAGAATTATGGTCGTCGCTGAGGAAAACTGAATCACTGAATTAATCACTGCGGGCCGATTATCAGACTGACGTTCGATGGCGGGAAAAACCGACAAATATAGAATCAAAGGGTGGGGTCACAGGGGGTTCTTTTCAAAGGTGGATTTCTCTCTGCAAAGTGGCTGTGCATTAAAAGCCTATTCTGACGCCAGTATTTTAATATAATGTTTCATATAATTATTTGTATTATTATTATTTATTTTTTTTAATATGCAAACTGGCCCATCTCTCCGCGACCCCCCTGACGGTGCTCCGCGACCCCCCGGGGGGTCGCGACCCCCAGTTTGGGAACCACTGACTTAAGCGATATTTACATATCAAAGAGGGGACTCCATTCACTGCAGCAAGGGAGCTGTCTGTGCCTATTGTTTCACTCAATGAGTGTTTGCCAACTGCAACTGTTGCTTCTGTCAGTGCATTTACATGGGAAAATATAAAAGATGGTCCCCATTTGGATTGTAAAACATGACATGACAAGTCCCCTGTTAAATGGTATGGGGCTACCCTCACACTCCTGCATGGATCTATTCATGAAGTGTGGAAAAGAATACATTTAATTCTCATCAATAATCAGAATCATCTTTTAAGATATATTTAGAAGGGTTAAAAAATGTTTAATTTGCAATTTGCAAGTTAAATATGGACAATAATGCGATTAATCACGATTAAATATTTTTATTGATTGACAGCCCTATTTAGCACTGTTATGTAAACGTTTTTTTTCTCATGACAAAATGTCTCTTTTGAACTATGGAAGAACTGTCTAAAGGCTCTATGGCAAATTATTTATTTTTTTGCGACAGAGAAAGCAGTTAACCATTTTTTTCTAACCTAATGAATACATAAATGCTGGAGTGTAAGTGTCGCTCCATACCATTTAACAGGGGACCAGTGTCATTTTGTACAGGCAAAGAGGGGACTTCTGTCATTCTGTACATTCCAAGTGGGGACCATCTTTTCTGTTTAACAGCACAAATTAAAAACAAAATTCTACGCATTAAACTTTCTTTAATGGTCTGTATACTATTGTGCAGGTTCCGACATATGCTGTAGATAACTCCATCAAAAAGACAGATGCTAGCTTTAAGGATGTTCAAGTGCAGGGAACAGCGATTGTTGCTTGATTGAACCGTGATAAATTGTGGTAGTTAAAACTGAAGTCATGATATTGTGGAAAAATATAATTTAGAAAAAACTGTCCCTTACATAAGTTCACACTCAAAGAACAGACAAAAATATAAAAGATGGTCCCCACTTGGATTGTAAAACATGACAGAAGTCCCCTGTTAAATGGTATGAGGTGACCCTCACACTCCTGCATAGATCTATTCATGAAGTTTCGAGAATAAATGTAATCCTCATCAATAATCTATAATCATCTTTTAAGATATATTTAGAAGGGTTAAAAAATGTGCGATTAATTTGCAATTTGCAAGTTAAATATGGCCAAAAATGTGATTAATCACGATTAAATATTTTATTTGATTGACAGCCCTAGTTAGCCCTGTTATATAAACCTTTTTTTTCTCATGACAAAATGTCTCTTATGAACTTTTGAAGAACGGTCTAAAGGCTCTATGGCAAATTATTTATTTTGTGCTATAGAGAAAGCAGCAAAAAAAAAAATTCTAACCTAATGAATACATAAATGCTGGAGTGTAAAAATTGTAAAAAAAAAAATGTAGAAAAAAATGTAGGTCACCAACTTTGATAAAGTTAACTAAAATATAAAAGATGTGTTTCATCAGTTTCGTAGAGACGTATCCTGCTATATCTCTCTGCAGAGGGATATGAAAATCCCTTATCACTATCAAGCATACCACAAACACTCCAGGGATTTTGCTTCAACAAAGGCAAGTGGTGTGTGGCGCATGTTTACACCCAGAACAGGGGAATGACAAATATCTCAGACGGTCTGAGTTGGATACAACATCTCAGCTATGAGAAGTTAGCAAACTTGAAACTCACTGTAAATGGCCTAACGACCATTGTCAACTCCAGGTAACCATCCCCCCATCACGATACGAGATGAGAGCAACCCCCCTCCCCCGCTCTATGTCTCTCACTTCTCAGAGGCAGCACTCACCACAATTTAGGATCTGTGGTGACAGCATGGTTGCTGGTAACTCAACTTTTCCAAAAAATGTGTAGAGAGACATGAATGATTATTGAATCAATCAGTCTCCTTTAGATATGCATTTCACTCCATCAATGTGCTGGTAATTCTTTATCATTAGTCTTTTTCTTTAAAAAGCCCTTTAACCTGTTAAGCCCTAGGCCTATTTCACAGGCCTCCTGCCCGAAATGACATGCCCATAAAGAATAGAGTATGCCTCCACAACTACAAGGGCTATATGAATAAAGTTGGTTTCAAAAAGAAGGTAAGACCTGTGAGGTGGCTGCAGAAGTGTCAGAATCAATATAGATGTTACTGTGTCAGAGTAAATTCAGCTAGAACATAGTAAGAAATGTCAATTTTCAATTTTCGCCTAGAGAAAACACATTATTTAGAGTGAATACCACCTTGAAACTATGGGATAGTAGCCCAGAACCTTTAGGGAAACATATAACAACATCTGATGATTACCCTGTTCCAGGATAAATGCTAATAAAGTGATTTTAGAGAGGTTTTAGTACAGGTAGGTCCAGACGGACTAAATGGTGCCATTTGGGCACTTTTGGGCACCATCAGACCTTTCTAAAGGTACCAGACTGTAAAACTAATTTTATTTCACTGACATATCACTATAGGTCTTCATTCCATCCAAATTCAACAGTTTTGACTTGTTTTGAAAATTCACCCAGACCTCTGTACATTTTCCCAGTCAAAGAAAACCATACAATCGAAATGAAGTTTGACTCCAACTGGAGCAGATATATTTGAGAACAACATATAATAAAACCAAACTGTAAAAACAAAGGTAAAACACAGCTAAAAACTACAATCACTAGGGATATATATATATATATATATATATATATCCCTAGTGATTGTAGTTTTTAGCTGTGTTTTTACCTTTGTTTTTACAGTTTGGTTTTATTATATGTTGTTCTCAAATATATCTGCTCCAGTTGGAGTCAAACTTCATTTCGATTGTATGGTTTTTCTTTGACTGGGAAAATGTACAGAGGTCTGGGTGAATTTTCAAAACAAGTCAAACTGTTGAATTTGGATGGAATGAAGACCTATAGTGATATGTCAGTGAAATAAAATTAGTTTTACAGTCTGGTACCTTTAGAAAGGTCTGATGGTGCCCAAAAGTGCCCAAATGGCACCATTTAGTCCGTCTGGACCTACCTGTACTAAAACCTCTCTAAAATCACTTTATTAGCATTTATCCTGGAACAGGGTACTCATCAGATGTTGTTATATGTTTCCCTAAAGGTTCTGGGCTACTATCCCATAGTTTCAAGGTGGTATTCACTCTAAATAATGTGTTTTCTCTAGGCGAAAATTGAAAATTGACATTTCTTACTATGTTCTAGCTGAATTTACTCTGACACAGTAACATCTATATTGATTCTGACACTTCTGCAGCACCTCACAGGTCTTACCTTCTTTTTGAAACCAACTTTATTCATATAGCCCTTGTAGTTGTGGAGGCATACTCTATTCTTTATGGGCATGTCATTTCGGGCAGGAGGCCTGTGAAATAGGCCTAGGGCTTAACAGGTTAAGGGCTTTTTAAAGAAAAAGACTAATGATAAAGAATTACCAGCACATTGATGGAGTGAAATGCATATCTAAAGGAGACTGATTGATTCATAATCATTCATGTCTCTCTACACATTTTTTGGAAAAGTTGAGTTACCAGCAACCATGCTGTCACCACAGATCCTAAATTGTGGTGAGTGCTGCCTCTGAGAGTGAGAGACATAGAGCGGGAGGGGGTTGCTCTCATCTCGTATCGTGATGGGGGGATGGTTACCTGGAGTTGACAATGGTCGTTAGGCCATTTACAGTGAGTTTCAAGTTTGCTAACTTCTCATAGCTGAGATGTTGTATCCACTCAGACCGTCTGAGATATTTGTCATTCCCTGTTCTGGTGTAAACATGCGCCACACACCACTTGCCTTTGTTGAAGCAAAATCCCTGGAGTGTTTGTGGTATGCTTGATAGTGATAAGGGATTTTCATATCCCTCTGCAGAGAGATATAGCAGGATACGTCTCTACGAAACTGATGAAACACATCTTTTATATTTTAGTTAACTTTATCAAAGTTGGTGACCTACATTTTTTTTCTACATTTTTTTTTTTACAATTTTTACACTCCAGCATTATGTATTCATTAGGTTAGAATTTTTTTTTTGCTGCTTTCTCTATAGCACAAAATAAATAATTTGCCATAGAGCCTTTAGACCGTTCTTCAAAAGTTCATAAGAGACATTTTGTCATGAGAAAAAAAAGGTTTATATAACAGGGCTAACTAGGGCTGTCAATCAAATAAAATATTTAATCGTGATTATCACATTTTTGGCCATATTTAACTTGCAAATTGCAAATTAATCGCACATTTTTTAACCCTTCTAAATATATCTTAAAAGATGATTATAGATTATTGATGAGGATTACATTTATTCTCGAAACTTCATGAATAGATCTATGCAGGAGTGTGAGGGTCACCTCATACCATTTAACAGGGGACTTCTGTCATGTTTTACAATCCAAGTGGGACCATCTTTTATATTTTGTCTGTTCTTTGAGTGTGAACTTATGTAAGGGACAGTTTTTTCTAAATTATATTTTTCCACAATATCATGACTTCAGTTTTAACTACCACAATTTATCACGGTTCAATCAAGCAACAATCGCTGTTCCCTGCACTTGAACATCCTTAAAGCTAGCATCTGTCTTTTTGATGGAGTTATCTACAGCATATGTCGGAACCTGCACAATAGTATACAGACCATTAAAGAAAGTTTAATGCGTAGAATTTTGTTTTTAATTTGTGCTGTTAAACAGAAAAGATGGTCCCCACTTGGAATGTACAGAATGACAGAAGTCCCCTCTTTGCCTGTACAAAATGACACTGGTCCCCTGTTAAATGGTATGGAGCGACACTTACACTCCAGCATTTATGTATTCATTAGGTTAGAAAAAATGGTTAACTGCTTTCTCTGTCGCAAAAAATAAATAATTTGCCATAGAGCCTTTAGACAGTTCTTCCATAGTTCAAAAGAGACATTTTGTCATGAGAAAAAAACGTTTACATAACAGTGCTAAATAGGGCTGTCAATCAATAAAATATTTAATCGTGATTATCGCATTATTGTCCATATTTAACTTGCAAATTGCAAATTAAACATTTTTAACCCTTCTAAATATATCTTAAAAGATGATTCTGATTATTGATGAGAATTAAATGTATTCTTTTCCACACTTCATGAATAGATCCATGCAGGAGTGTGAGGGTAGCCCCATACCATTTAACAGGGGACTTGTCATGTCATGTTTTACAATCCAATGGGGACCATCTTTTATATTTTCCCATGTAAATGCACTGACAGAAGCAACAGTTGCAGTTGGCAAACACTCATTGAGTGAAACAATAGGCACAGACAGCTCCCTTGCTGCAGTGAATGGAGTCCCCTCTTTGATATGTAAATACGCTTAAGTCAGTGGTTCCCAAACTGGGGTCGCGACCCCCCGGGGGTCGCGGAGCACCGTCAGGGGGTCGCGGAGAGATGGGCCAGTTTGCATATTAAAAAAAATAAATAATAATAATACAAATAATTATATGAAACATTATATTAAAATACTGGCGTCAGAATAGGCTTTTAATGCACAGCCACTTTGCAGAGAGAAATCCACCTTTGAAAAGAACCCCCTGTGACCCACCCTTTGATTCTATATTTGTCGGTTTTTCCCGCCATCGAACGTCAGTCTGATAATCGGCCCGTAGTGATTAATTCAGTGATTCAGTTTTCCTCAGCGACGACCATAATTCTATCTCGTTGATTTCACGATGGAGAAATTTCTCGCACTCGGTCAAAAAGAAAGGCTGCTGCTGCTGCTGCTGCGACGACGCCACCACCCGGCATATCATCGAGGACACCGACCCTAGCCAAGACAAGGAGGTTTGACGATGCTTTCGTGGGACTGGGTGTACCAGTGTGATGGTGGGAGCTGAGGAGCGGCCGCAGTGCCTTCTCTGCCTGAAGGTGCTAGCGGTCGAAAGTTTAAAACCGAACAAAGTAAAGCGCCACTTGGAGACAACACACCCCGAACATAAAAACAAGCCGATTGATTTTTTTAGAGAAGAGCTTTTAAAAGTTCGGGCACAGCGTAGGTCTTTCACGAAATTAGCATCAACAACTGCCAATGCACAGCTCGCCTCGTATAAAATGAGCTACCTGTTAGCACAGGCAAAGAAGCCTCACACAGATGGCGAGGAGGTGATCCTGCCCGCCGTGATTGAAATAGTTAGAATCATGGGAGACGAGGCAACAGTGAACAAATTAGGCCTGAAATCAATTCCTCTGTCAAACAACACCGTCGGCAGGCGTATACACGACATGGCTGAGGACATTGAAGAACAGCTGACTGACCGAGTTCGTGCTAGCACTTGGTTTGCGCTGCAGGTAGACGAAGCTACTGACAGCAACAAGGACTGTTTATTGATCACGTACATACGTTTCATCGATTCGGGGGACATGAGAGAGGATCTTCTCTTCTGCAAAGAGCTGAAAACAAGAGCCACTGCTAATGAACTTTTCCGAATTGACACTTACATACGAGGGGCAAATTTGAAATGGGAGTGTTGTGTTGGAGTGTGCACAGATGGGGCTCAGGCTATGGCTGGGAAGCGCAGTGGACTGCAAGCGCTCATCAAAGGTGCGTCCCCCAACGTACAATGGACTCACTGTATGATTCACCGCGAAGCGCTTGCATCAAAACAGCTGAGTCCAGACCTGAATGCTGTCATGACCGACGTAATTGCGACGGTCAATTACATCAAGACGCGCCCGGTGAAAGCCAGGCTTTTCGCAGCGCTGTGCGGAGAGATGGGCTCCAAGCACACGGCCGTCCTGTTCCACAGTGATGCGCGATGGCTTTCGCGTGGGAAAGTGTTAAGCCGGGTGTTTGAGTTGAGAGGAGATTCGCGTTTTTTTCGAGGAGGGCCATGCCCTTGCGACTAGATACAATGACGAACACTTTCTGTTGGCACTTGCATATCTTAGCGATGTTTTTCAGAAATTGAACGAGTTGAATCTCCAGATGCAAGGACCCAGCACCCACATCCCTCAACTTGCTGCTAAAATGCAGTCCTTTTCGAAGAAACTGGAACTGTGGGGGCAGAGACTGGAGGAGGGACACACAGAATTGTTTCAGAACTTACATGCCTTTCTGGAAACTACAGGATGTCAGAACTCCATTTTGACATGCGTTCAGTCCCACATCTCTGCCCTCCAACTGCATTTTCAAAAATACTTCCCAACAACCGATGCAGTGGCACACTACGAATGGCTAACAGACCCCTTCAGTGGAATGACACCTGCTCACCTCAGTGTCGCTGAACAGGAGCAGTTCATTGACGTCACTTCAGACATAGGATTAAAACAGCAGTTTAGGGCCAAGTCACTGCCTGCCTTTTGGGTTGGAGTGGAGAAAGACTATCCGTTGCTGGGTGGAAAGGCTGTGTCCATACTTCTCCCTTTTGCCACTTCTTACCTTTGCGAGGTAGGCTTTTCTGCAGTGGCCTCCATCAAGAACAAATACAGGTCAAGGTTGGACATTGAAAGTGAACTGAGAGTGGCAATCTCAAAGCTGTCACCAAGATTTCAAAAACTTTGTGCAGAAAGGCAAGCACACCCAAGTCACTGAAAAAAAAAACTTTTCGGGGTGGGGATTGGGTTAGTATTGTTATATTGTTACTGACCAATTGTTGATGCTTTACTATTAATGGTTTTGGGGTGGGCCAGGGAGGAGATATTGATTTTTTTTTAATTGATTTTTTTTAATATACCGGTATATACATATGTTGCTACAAGGTGAAAAATATTATATGTTCTGGGATGGGTTGTGGGGGTACTGTTTATCATTGACTGTCATGAATAATTTTTTTATTGTTTTATAATAAAACTTAAGCCAAAAGGCTATATTTGCATATTTACATGGCTGTCTCTGAAGATTTATATTACATAGTAATAATAACATTATTAAAAATAACAATAATAATAATGGTGATGATTACTACTGCATAATAATAATGATAATAATAATAATAATAACAATAATAATAATAATGATTTTGAACATTATTATTATGCATAGTAACATTATGCACTAAGTTGGGGGGGGGGGGGGGGTGCTGTCGCGCGGGGCGGGGGGTCGCGAAAACAGTCTCAAGTCCAAAAGGGGGTCCCCTGAAAAAAAGTTTGGGAACCACTGGCTTAAGTATTCAAGTCCCCTCTTGGCAACTTCTTTAAAAAAAAACACATTTGAAGTTATATTATGACTAAATAACTTAAAACTAAACTCTGTATTATGTTTTGGTATTTTTTAAATGAACAGAAATAGAGGTCCACACTTGGTCGATGAAAACCGATAGTCCTCTGTTGGTAAGGTAAACGTGTGTGTGTGTGTGTGTGTGTGTGTGTGTGTGTGTGTGTGTGTGTGTGTGCCTGTGTTGAGAATTAGACCTACGCTCCCTGTCCATGGGGCTGAAACACCTTGTCGAAATGAAGTGAAGCGTGGTCACTTTGCTCTCCGATATTCATTGTGAACGTGATATGTAGGCCTATGTTGTATTTTGGAGAGAGAGTGAGAGAGAGCGAGAGAGCGCGAGCGAGGTATAAAACTCTTTATATGCAGGCCTATTCGGCATATTGTGGCCTAATACGCCTCCTTTTTGAAAAGTCGGACAAACGGACCTTCGGACCAATGGGTTCCGTTTTCGGAACAATGAACCATCGGCATAGTGGCATGTCAATTTAATGGGAAATATTTCGGACCATTGAGACGTCGGAACAATGAGGTGTCGGAATTACGGGCAGACCCCGGAGGAGGACCCGTGGAGTGGAGGAGATACAGGGCATGATTTCAGGGCTGCTGGAATCAGTGTGGGAGCTGACAGACACTACAGGGCTATGTCTGGTGAGCCATGACAGCATGCGCCACGTTTGGGAAGTGCAGCAGAAGCACCTGGAGTGCCTCCCAAAACCCTGCAGGTGTTGCACTTTACACAAAGGTGGGGACACTCCAGAGGGGCGGCAAAGAGCTGGACATCCTTAGGTGTGGTAGGGGTCCTCCTCCCTGGAGAGTTTTCACCGATACCAGTGTGCTTTTATTCCAGGTACATTTGCATCAAGACATGCTGTATTGTATGTCTTTTTTTAATGTTGTTTTCTGTTATGACAGAGAATGTGTTCTAATTATTCAAAATAACACAATTACCACTGTCGGGTATTCATATGTATTCACTTTACAATAATGGTTGACATGAAATGAATGAAGAATATGGATGTCTCTTTCACCGTTTAGCTACACCCAGAAGGCTAGGAAGAAAGGAAAGGAATCAGGAGGACCGTGGAGAGCACCGAGGAGGCCGAGTGGCTCTGTTCCTGGACAGCAGGCGGCAGAGAGGTGCTTGACCACAATTTGCTATCATTTTGGTTCAATACAAATCATTGATTAAGAGACAGCACATGTCACTGTGAAAAGTATTTATTAAGTGTTAACTACTTTATTGCAATCCCTATTGACATTGTTACTTTGTTCTTAATGACTTTACATCCTTGTTCACAGTCCAGATCATATCATACTTCTCTCCCACAGACTATACATGACTCACGGCCAAGCAGCCCAGGATCCCGAACACCACAGGGTCAGTGAGTGTGTCTGCCTCAGACTGGCCAAGGAGTTTGAGCAGTCACGCAACAGGCCCAAGGACACGAGGGGGAAAACCCTGCCCATCCCTCAGTCGATTGTGAGCGTCTACAGCCACATTAGACAGCTGCTGGAGGACAGCAGGGTTATCGTGGTCCAGACGGCGCTGGCTCTGGTGCCGGTGAACAACACCACGGTCTCTGCATGGTATGTGTTATTTCATTTACCTTCCCCATACAGCCAAGACAGTATGTAAATATTTAAACTCAAGAAAACCTCCATCTGCATGCTTGTTAGAAAATATGTAATACACAGTATGTAATAACCTTAGGGAGGGAGGATAGGCTTACACATATAAAATAATGAATGTTTGTCTTGTAGGCTGCTTAGGAGGGACAAGAGGAAGGACAGGAACATGCTGCTGCAAGGCAATGTTCTCCCTCAACAGCTGTACCTGGCCAAGGAGCCTCTCCCTCCAATCAACACTCTCCCAACATGCACATCAGGGGCGGAGTGGGGCACTAAAAGCCACCGGGAATTCTCCCCGGCCCGGCCCCGCCCCCCCGCCCCGCCCCCCCCCCAAACCCAGCCAAGTTTGCGCATTTGGGGAAGACTTAACGAAATATGAAATCTGACCACTAGATGGCACTACACTACGCATTTGCACAATAGTGACACAATATTCAAGAGTAGGTTTAAAGCTTTTATTGGTTTTCTATTAATAAACATGCTAAAATATAACATAAAAATAAAATAATACAACTATATATATTGTACGACAGACCTGGATAAACAACATACATTTGAATAGTAGACATATAGATATTTTTTGACATTTTGAGAAAGGAACTAGGATAGTGCTAAGGCAATAAAACAAGCCATTCAACCACTGGAAAACCAGGCACTATTCAATAAATTTGTAAGGAATAATAGATAGGACCCATAGCACTCGAAAAGGTGCCTGTTTAAGTTTAGAAAAAGTATCGAGAATGCCAACCTATTAAACCTACAGGTAATAAAAAAAATAAGAATAACAGGTACATTGAATACGTTTTTAGAGAACTATTAAAAAAAAAATAATAGTTTCAGCAAGTTACAATAGATACTTTGGTCAATTAAATTGTATTGAAAACAAAACATCTTGAACAAATTCAACATGTCCTACCTTAAAACATTAGCTGTCGTCTCAGAAGGTCACTGGTCTCTGCAACCTTGTTAATCACCCCATCAGTGTCCAAAGACATGAGGATGCTTTTTTCTGTGGCCATGAGCATAAAGGCTTCCAAGTGCTCCTGGGTGATAGTGCTCCTAAGTCTATTCTTTACAAATTTTAGTGTAGAAAAACTTCTCTCACAGGCCACTTGAGTAGTTGATATTGTAAGAAGAAATTTGTAGGCCAGTCCAATTACATGGTAAGAGTTTTTCTCTAAGTTGTATTTTGCCAGGATAAGGTAAACACAAATGGCACAATTCTTACACATAGAACACTTAACACTGACCAATTCTGGCCCTTCCACTTCGCATGGTTCTTCTTCATCACCATCCTCAGTGCCTTCGGGTGAATCCTCTTTTCCTGAGGTCCGCACATTGTACTCCTCTAGGGGGGACAGCTTTAATCTTTCCCACTGTGTGGCGAGGCTTGCCAGCTCAGCCTGTAAGGTACCAGTAGTGGCTCTGGCATCAAATTTGAGTAAGCATTTACTGAGGTTTTGCATTGCAGATCCTGGAAGTCCCTTATCTCTTACGTCAGAAGTTTTTTGGATCCAGGCAGGCAAAATCCGAGCAAAGCTTTCCACTCACAGCAAAGCGCTCATGGATACTTTGGGTGACGGTGTCGATAATGACATTATGAACAGTCACCTCAAAGTCCCGCTCAGCTGCTGTTAATGGCTCATCTTCTGCCAGCTCCCCTGGCATGATCTTCTTTTTCTTTACCCGTTTTTCAGGTAGTGCTACCTCCACCTCCATCTCACAGTCCTTCTCCAGCAGCTCACCATTGGCCCACCCCACAAACTGGTCTGCAGCTTCTTTAATGCCACTGAAGTCTCGCACACACCTCTTCAGCCTATCCTCTGTTCCCACTACCAGTCGGTGTGCGGTCAGGAGATCCATCCCGCTTGTCTGTAGGTATTTGGACAGGGGGATGTGTGCTCAAAAATCCTGAGAAAGATTTGGGCTGTGAGAATTGTCTCAAATTTTAGGAGACCATCCATTTAGCCTTGACTCTAGCACTTGGCTTCATTGTTGGTTCTACTTGAATTGCTAGAAGAGTCAGGACTAAGTCTATATACATGGCACTGTCAGGTCTTCCAAAACACCCGAACACCTTTCTCAGAGCAGCATCTTTAGCCCACCACCGTGTCTGTCCTATTGGAGAGAGTCTTCGGTGCCGATTTTCTGTGCTGGTTTGTTCCCACTTTTTCATTCGTTTGTACGAATCCCTTATGAAAACAGCAATGTCGTTCAGGAGAGAGAAAAGCGAAGCACTTTGAATAACACTGCCTGTGGTGTCCGCTAAAACCAGGTTAAGGACATGTGCATAGCACCAGACATGGATTTGGTTGGGGGACGCCTCCGATAGAAAGGCAGAGAAGCCTTTGTAACTGCCCTGCATATTTGCTGCCCCATCTGTAGCACTCCCTACACAACATGACACATCGAGGTTAAGGGTTGCTAGTGTGTCTTTCAGGAGGTCGAGAAAATACTGCCCAGTAGAGGCCTCACAATCAACCAGAGCGACCAACTTCTCATGGACCACATCTGTGACATACCTGAGAATCACAGAGCACTGGTCTTTGGTGGTGATGTCTTGAGTGGTGTCAATCTGGACAGAAAACCTTTTGGCTTCCCTGACCTCACTGGCAATTGTCTCCCTTATCTGCTGCCTGATCGCTTTGACAACCTTGTTGATAGTGTCTTTTGATAGCAGAGTGACCAATGAACCTCTGCCGCTTGCCCCAGCTTCATGCTGTTTTTTACTTTTTCCAATACATTCCGATAAATGTTGTTGCAGGCAAGGCTCATACCTACTCAGGAGCATGACCATTTCAAGGAGGTTACCGTGGTCTATGCTTTGGTCTTCCAAAGCTTAGGCAGCTTCAAATTCTGAGCCCCGGTAGCTTAGACCCCGTTTTCCTATAACCTTGATAACATTGATGACCCGATCCATCACCTGCCGTTTCTTTCTGACTTGCTCTTGATGCAGGGAGAGCTGATCCCCCCCTAATCTGCTCTCAATGTCCCCATGATGTGCCCTCAATAAGTAAGCCTCTACATAGTCTTAATGTATGAGACTTCTTTCATGCTCCTCAATTCTCTGATGTACATGCTTCCAGGATTGCATGCCTCCACTTACAAAAGGGCCATCATAAGCAGAGGGCTTTGAAAATGCCAGACAAACTGTGCAGAAGAGAGCATGACTTTCTTCACAGTAGGTCAACCACTTGCGAATGAGGTTAGTCAATTTTGGCTTGGGGAAGAAACCAGCACTGCTCTTCATGGTCAGGATGCTGTATGTACCATATGCAATACAAAACACATCTGTTGCTAAATTGTGCTCATGTTTTTGAAACTGCTGAACTCCCAACATTTGCACATTTTTTAATGTGAAGAGGAGTCTATGTGCTCCATATCACCCACAGACAAATGGTATTGTGGAAAACTTGAATGGGACAATTCAGAGTTGAAACTGTAATTAGATAATGATTCAAAATGGATTGTAGAAGATCTTCTACAATATGTGACATTTTGAAAACCATGACTGATGACAATTATTTCCTTGTGCCTATACAGAGCGTTGTGTAAACTAGTTAAGGACAAGCCCAACACATGGGACCGCTATTTGGATGCCGTCATGTTTGGCCTAAGAACAAAGGCGCACCTCACCACCAGGTTCTCCCCTTTTTTTTTAATGTTCGGTATGGAGGCACGTTACCCATGCGAAGTGGCACGGTATGGCATGATGGGTCTAACTTATGCCAAGTAATTTGAGCAATCCAATTCCATTCTTAATCGTTGTTTATTTTTCTATTGGAAAGGTGGCCCATTTCACTCGCATTTGCGAGTGAATATTTCGGCGTGCGAACGAGAAAAACAAAACAGGAGCACGCGTGCGAGTGACTTCTCCACAGCGCACTATACTGTGCGTTCACACCAAACGCGAAGGGGTGAAACGAGTCCCTACAAAGCAGCGATTCCCAGTTTTTTGCCCCAGCGCAAAACTTTTGCCCGCACGGGCTAGCGCGTTCACGTGGATTTCAGTGGATTTTCAGCACGCCGCTTTTGGCCGAGTTGAAATATTTAAACTTTGCCGCGGACATTCGCGCGTGCCACTGATGACGTGCGTAACGTAACAGCCAATTCGTTTCACGGCCAACCATTCCCTGCATGCAGGTCTGAGGGTGCACCCGCAGAATGAGAGAAAGTGATTATTTGCCGTTTGCGACTCCGCCGAGCTCTATAATAAGAAATAGTATAATATAAATAATTGTATTGTGTGTAGATATAATTTCACTGCCAAAAGCTCTGTGCGCCTCCGATGGGCGTAGCGCGGGAGGCCTACGGGCGGGGTTAGCGGGGTTTGTTTACGCTACGTTGCGTGGTTTACCAGTCTGTGGTTTCACGGTTTAATGGTATCTAAATTGCGGTCTAATCATACTTATTCAAATCCTCTTCCGTGTCATTACAATTTAGGATAGACTGCGTGAGAAAGTTAATGCCGTCTGTAGTCCGATAAAGTCTACAAATTCAACCCCGACTGGTTGAAGATTTCGGTGGCTATTTATGATGCTAATAACAAGAAATATTCTGACATTTTGTAAGGGAGCCCCATCGGCAATGGCAAGGCTCCTCCTGTTTATAACGGGGAACCCTCATCTGAAACGCGAAGCTGTGGTGAAACACATCGAGTCCACTAGGCATTCTCGCTGTCCCGATTTCTATATAAAAATCTAACCCAGCCCATAACCCTGGTACGGTGGAAGCCGAATTGTTGCTGTTTTGTGTAGCCTAAATGTTATCTTTTCTATTTATTTGTCTTAATTTTTGCTTTAGTAAGTTGTCGCTGTTGGCGTGTGCAATTTCCGCACGCTAATAAATGTTCTAAAACAAAAAACCTATTGTGCCCCCATTTTTTTTCCCTGTGCTCCTAAATTTTTTAACTTAGGGGCACGAGTGCTCCTGAAAAAAAAAGTTAGTGTAGAGCCCTGCCCTGAAGGAACAATTGGATGCCATGGTTTCAGCTGAACGTCCTGAGAAAGCAGGACAAAAGGCAGAAAATTACAAGCAGGTCTGCCTTCGCTGGTGGCCAGGTGGTTCTCAGGAAGAACATCAACATGCACAGAGAAGGGGGGAAAACTGGAGCGCACCTGCTGGGACCATACACTATCACCAAATTGGAAAACAAAAGTGCAGACTTGCGGATGACAAAGGAAGACAACATCCAAAAATTAACACAGACCACCCTCAAACCCTTCACAGAGCCCATCCCTCGAATCCCTCACAGGGTTCCAGCAACTCCACCTGAAAAAAAACTCTCATTGGACACTATCCCCTCAGCAGATTCACCTTTACCAGCCCCTCTTGATCTCTCCCATCACCCCACTGCCCTGCCAATCACCACCTGCTTCCATCCTCTCATCCAATTCCCTCAACCCATACGTCTCTGGCCACCAGCAGCAACACTGGACCCAGTAATCCCAGAGGATGACGTTTGTGAGCAGCCATAAGTGATACATACCCCGACAATGGCCTTTATTTAAAAAACGCTTTTTGTTAAGGTTCCTTTGTGTTACAGGCATCATGGACGCATGGAATGGCAATAAAAGCCTGTTATACTGTCCAGAGTTGGTGCCTACCAAGGTATGTTACCAAAGACGTCTTTCCAGATTGGGCCCTGGACAAGAGTTGGAGAGTGAGGTGCATAGTCTTTGATTTTCAAAAGGCATTATGGGCTTCACCTACAAAAGTATTATCCTTTTTAAATGTTGATGTAGGTAATAAATTCATTTCTTAGCTTAATGTGAGGCAGCATGGGGATCATCAAAACGCCTACCACGGGACACATTTGCCATGACCCCCGCCATGTGCAGAAAATAATCCAAAACTGAAGGTGGTGCTGAAACAATTTGTTGGTGGTGCTGGTCACAGCTCTAGGATTGAAAGCAGAGGGTTTTATTTGTTCACAGTGCTGCAAGTGCAAGCCACCAGTTATCACACAGTTGATGTTGAGGTTATTTGGGTGAAAAGATGGTGCTTAATGATGACAGATGTAGGAGGCCTATAATTAGCCTATGAAAGTCATTATTGTGATGCGTTTGCTCAGCTGGATTAGCCTCTGCTATAAATGCTACTATGCATTGTGAATGACTGCCAGCCATTGGTTTCGTTGTTGTAAGTATGTGACAAAGAAAGGCGTTCCCAGGGAATTTTCCCTAGATCAAGGCAATATATCTTTAATAGATAATATTTTTTCCAAGCAATATATCCCCAAGTACAATTAGAGCATTAGCAGACGCTTTTATCCAAAGCGACTAACATCGGTTATACCCACATTGACACACCCAAACCGGCAGAGTCAACCATGAAATGCGACAGCCAAGCGCGTGCAGAAGCAGTAAGGGTTAAGTTGTCCTTGGCTCAGGGACACATCAACACTCAGCTAGGAGGGAACTGGGGAATTCGAACTAGCACCATTCTGTTAAAGAACAACTACTGCCCTACACCTCCTGTAAGCTAAGCTGACCCAACAAAGGGCCACCTAAAAAATGTTTCCGAGACAAGGTAAACTAGCCTATTTTGTCCTACACCAGTGACAATTTGGGCACATTGTTGTTCAGCTGTAACTGAATTGTTTACCAGTAACAACTTAACTAACTACTTCTTATAGAGCCCCGATGAGAAAAACTACTCTGTGTCAATGTCGCAAGATGTCAGGGAAAGGACATGTGCCTGTGCTCATCCACTCCAGGGGACACTTGCAGAGTGTTTCCTTTATAAAAGTAGGACTAGAGAGCGTATACACTGGAGCCAGGAACGAGTAACTACCACGGTATCTCGAAGTACGATCTGGCGATGACGTGCAGGGAAACCAGGTGTATTTGAAGGGGAGTGTGATTGTAGTCGATGCAGGCCAGGCAGAGGTGTAAGCCATGGTTTCAACATTGGGGGGGACAAAATGCCTTGGGGGCGGGGTCCGGCCCCCCCAGGCAAAGATTGTGAACATGCATTAATCTGGTGCACCTCTGAGAGCCAAAATCTCAATACCTAGCACCTAATTTGAGAAGACCTGTTAGGGGATGGATGTTTAAAACACTTTAATACTGGAATGTGACCAAGCAGTTGGGGTGGGAGTGTGGAAGACTTGTAAATTAAGGAAAAAGGTTGACACACATATACTTCAGAGCTCTGTTTCCTTTACTTTTGAAATTAAATATAACCGTTTGGCGCTCCTCAATATTTCAATACCAGATCAGTTATTTTTTTCCACATTACATTCATGGTGATGTTTGTTTTGTACCAAAACACACAAACAACAAACACCTACAACCACCAACAACAAGGAACACAAAATCCAGCCAGTTCTTACTTCCATTAAATTGTATATTGCAATAAACATCACATTTTGCCAATGTTGAGTAAAACCCACCCAGTTGCATCTATCTCAATGGACCTAAATAGAAGTCACAGCAAAACCTTTGTTATCCCTCAGAAAAAACATAGATTTTCTGATATTTTCAACCACTTGTTTAATAAGTACATAGAATGAGTTTCACGAGAGAGCGCACTGACTAATCTCATGGTGAAACCATTAGCCGTATTGATTGATGCACTGTTAAAGAATTAGACATGGGTCCAAGGACATAACCTAATGTTTTGCTGATTAGTGATGGATTAATCTATGAATACATACATATACAATGTTTTTTGTAACTTGAATTGAGACTTGACTTAATAATTATTATATTGCTATATTCGCAACTGCACAAACGCTGTCTGTGTAAACGGTTGTGTGTCCAAGTATCTAAGCCGATATCAATGTTTTTTAATTTGAATCGATTAGTATCTGGTAGAATAACATTTTTTGACCACCCTACACTATATACATGGGTGGCTAACAGGGATTCTTGCTTGAAGGTCATGATTCGGTCCTTAAACCTTTCATATTTCCTCTCTCTTAGGCGAACTCATCTCTATGCCACCACTATATTGACGAACTCTCCCTGTGCTTTCATCCTCCAAACTTTCGGTCTCTCCCGCTGGCAGAGGAAACATGGAAGGAATATATCACAGATATCAGCAAACTATTACCAGTAACTACTGATACACACTATAGACATCAGTGCCACTTAGTGCCAACAGAATTCTGCTCTAATGTCACAATTCGGTTTAAAACCATTAATATTATCGACTACTCTTTGACAATTATTTGCAAACGCCTTGTATCCAAAGTTAACTTACAGCATTGCATTGAACATAGGAAAACGCCAGGCTCTACTAGTTTTCCAGAACGCCTCTTCATTAAGGCTACTCACCTCTAGGTCACTACAGATGACACACACTGCATTCATCCTCAAACGTTCTTGCTCCTCGGTGCGTCACTCTCTTTATTCTTGAGCACACCAAAGTGAAACATGCCACAGGGAAGAAATCTTAATCAGATAACAAGGTACGGTTCCTTTCTCAGATAGTCCGACAAAAACCACGTTTGATCGTGAACTGACAATAATACTATGACTATTTTTTGTAGTCTACTTAACTGACTCGTACTGTGATGTTAACAACTGATAGGTTAAACACTTCTCATTTCCTCACCCTCTTTACTTACTGTGCTCTTTTCTGAGACAGGCAAAACATTGCCGAGATGGCTCTCTGCAACCCTCTGGCTCTCCTCTTGTGCTCATGACGACTGTGAAAATAACACAAGCAGGCAGCTAACATCATGGAGAGACAAAGGTTAAAACTTCACGCAGGCTTGTTGTTATCAATGGACAACATTGATAGTTCCGAAAATGGAGTGCTGAGAATGGGTGTGCACCGTCGTAGGCCTCTACAGTAGCAATGTGAAAGATTTACCCATGGTGACATACACAAGTTTGTGTGGCGACACAGAGCCAATTTTGAGGCAGGCCTGGCTAACATGAACTCTACTATCATACTTACCTTCCCTTTCGCCTACTCCCAATCCCTTGCTCTTCTCCTCATCTGTCGCTCTCCAGACCTCCAAGCCTAGTTACCCTAAACAGCAAAGGTTGCATTAATGCATATTTGTTACAGCTTGCCAACACCTTTACTGTCACTGGCATTTGTTAATTTCTGAATCAGGGACCTCTCTCCTCCTCCGTCTCTCCTCCGCTCTCCTCTCTCACACTAAGGCAGCACCAAATACAATCTTGACAACTTTGTAGTGCTGTGTGTAGTGTAGCCACAACGTTGCCCCCTTCTAAGTTGAAACACGCTAGTTCATTCCTTTCCCTAGCTACTCCTCAGTTGTACGCTTAGCCATGGTCAAGAGTCACGTTGTCAACATCAACATTGATACAAGGGACATAACATAGTGGGTCATTGGGTCCGATACTTTTGGAAACGTTTGCTTCATAAAAACTTGCCAGACAGATTTTTATACATTTTATGCCTTAGTATTAGCTACATGGGTATTGCCGTCTTTCAGAAACCATGCATTAACTGCACTAAAGGAGAAAAACAAGTGCATCCTTCTTTAAAATGCACTTCCGACATGCATCTCTGTCCCCTTCCCAGCACATTTAAAAACCAACTGCCCCTAGGCTTAGATCTAATGGTGAACATTTCGGAACATTGAGACGGTTCGGCATAATTAGGCGTTGAATTACGGAATGGGGCCCGGGGGCCAACGCCATCTAAGCTTGTCTTATTAGCATAGTAACACATAGCGAATGATTCTGCCGCTAGAGAAGCACAACAACCACGAAATTTTAGAGACTATCAAAAGCTTCATAACTTACGTGTGTTTCGATCGTAACACCCACTCATTTGCTGTTGTTGATGTTTTTGATTCCGTGGTCATGTAAAAAATACGGTTGATGACCAATGCAATTCGGATGACCAGTCACCTGCTCACCGAGCCGCACGTGCAGGGACGAATACAAATCATGGCGACCTATCCAGTGGCTAGCTAGCCACGAACTGCCATATTCATCGGGCCTGTAAGAGCTCGTAGATGGTGTCCGGATTGAGTTATTTAGGGTGGTGCGCGCGCGCACTATGTGCAGAGATGCGTTCAGGGAACGGAGTGTACTTCAGGAGAAACCTAAGTTTCTGGCCCATTATAAATATTGAATTGGCCTATACTCCCTAATTCCATCGATTTAATTGGGGGGGACATTTTGGGCATATCTGAACATTGGGGGGGACTTGTACCCCCCAATGTATATCGCCGCTACGCCTATGAGGCCAGGTGTGAGCAGTTGAGTGGCAGGCAAAGCACAGAGACAGACAGGGGGTGTGGCCAACACAGGGGGAGAATACACAGCACCACAACAGTGGCCATGACAGTGGAGCCCCTATGAACCTGCACATATTTATGTCAGCCTAAAGGTACGGCCACACCAAATGCGTTACTCGCGTTTGGGGCGTCGAAAATCTGCGCGTAGACGCGTTACACGCGTTGAAGCATCGCGTTAGGGGCGTTAGACGCGGCAGACGCACGTAATTACGCACGTAAACGCAGTAACCCGGAGTTCAATTTTTTTTACTTTCAACGCTCCAACGCGGGATGCTTAGCAGCGATAGCCAATCAGCGTGGAGCTTGACCCGACGTCACTGGCAGAGAGTATGACGCTTGCACAGAAGCATATGGCGGACATCTTTCTTTATTCTGGGTGGAAATAGTAACATAGTTACGCCATTAAATGCGTTTATGTAAACATTTTTAGCGAGAAATGTGCATTTTACTTTCATAATGTTCGCTCTGTGAATGTGGGGATGTTTGGTTTGATAGTTATGAAGAAGAGGGAACGCTCCGTTCACTTGCATGGACAGTCTCTGGTTGCTAAGCAACCTCAACGTCTTGGCGGACTTTATCTCTGCTGATCAACACTACGAATGCTGGAAACACACCAGACACACCATGTGAAGTTATTTAACCAGATTATTGTAATTTATATCCGAGATTATTTAATCTTACCCGATCTAAGCTCTATCATGCACCCAAACACGGCAGCGGTGTTTGGGTTTAAATCCAGCGCAGCCACAGGCGCGTTAGGCGAGTTGAACCATTTTTGTGACACACAAGTTAGGCGCGTTACACACGTTATCAAACGCGACTAACGCGTTTGGTGTGGCCTACCATTATGCTACCTCTTTTTTACCCGATTGCGTGTGATGCCTGTCTGAGGTGGTTTCCCACAGGGTGGGCGATGGGCCGTAGCGATGTGCAAAGCCCTGAGCAAATCATTGTCATTAATGTAGAAGAAAAAGCAATGTAGACAACGGCGGCCGCCCATTGGCTCGGAGTCTACACTTGTCTAAACTTGCCGGCCGCTCATTGGCCAGGAGTCTACACTCTCCTCCGAAGTTTAGACAATGGCGGCCTCCCATTGGCGCGGAGTCTACAGTTCCCTAGAGCCCTCCCCCTCCCCGACGTTAGCACTTGACGCTCTCCGAGCGAGTTCAGCCGAATGGAAAAAGGTAAAAAGTCACCGCCGTTTCACCCGGTAAGAGTCGCATTCCCACTAATATTACTAACTAATATGTTCGGCTTGTGCTTCTCGTTCCCACCGAGTGCTTTTCATTCATCATATTTGTCGTACCTAGCTTATTAATGTATTTTTGCCCCTTTTTTCTTCCCACTCACTGCGGCGGCTACTTTGCCCTAATACAACCAGCCTTGTTTGCTTCATGTCAACAACTTAGCCATACAAAACTATGTTTTTTAATGTAGGTTTATTAAATTACTTTTTCCGTGAATGAGCTTGTTTATCTTTGGGTTTATTCATATGTTAATGTGCTGCCGACGGCCATTCGGCCTCATTTACATAGCCAAACTCTGAGTCCGCCAGCAAGCGAAGTTTGGCCTACTCTCGAGACATTATGCTTAGTTACTGTTAAAAAGTATATCTATAAATGTAGGTTGAAAGTGTCCCCGTTAATGTACTACTATCGTACATTGATTCAACGTTACGGTCGATCCGCAAATCAGTGCCCCGACACCGGCCAACCCTGTCCGTTCAAATTTGACCCATATTTGTCATTCATTTCTCTTATAAAGCTATCATACCTACCTTGACTTAAACTTGCCAATATTACATCAATATGTAGCCCACTCGTATATTTATGAATCAGAAGTCGACATAGCCATAGCAGCCCTCAAAAAAAGGCCAAGAAAAAACACTAAAGTCCCCCTAGTGTTGTGGTTGTTGCGCCAATGAATGTAAAGAAAAACATGGGCTACATTTTGACGTTGATATTTCGTTTCTATGAACTTTAATAGGCAACACATTAGCTGTATTTGAGGATGGATTCCGAAGCAGCGACCCATTCAGCAGGTTAGTTTATAACATGCATGTTTTGTCTGTATGGTTATAACATGCATACTTCCATTGTCTATACGTTATGTATAGCCAGCAGAATAAACTGCCCAGTGCGTGAAAACACTTGTTATGTTATTATGTCATCATTTACAAATATAGTATGAAATGAATGCCTGGGGAAAAAGTCCCAAAACACTTTGGTGAATATTTTTTCAGGTACAGCCAGCAGCAGCAGACCGTCTGCGGACCCATTGCTGCCCGTGCTGCCCATTCTGGACCCCACTGTGCCCCTGGACAGGCAGCAATGTGTCCTGAGGGCAACCAAAGAGGCCAGGGCCTTTCACAGGCCCAAAGGCTTCCAAGCCAGCGCCGGTCCCAAGGACCTTCAGACGGCTTGTGATGAAGGTAATAAATCTGAATTATTATCCCAGTAGCACGATGGGCATATGAACCATACATATCACTTTACACCTGACCTGACCTGTGTGCTAGAGCTTATAAACTGAATTAGTTAAGAATAACCATTCCAATGTCTTACTCTTCAGCAAAAAGGAGATGCCGGCTCGTCACTACTACCAGGCCCTCAAGGAAGCTCTACCTTGGCCAGCTGGTTATTCCCTTTGGGAAATATGCTGGCCAAAGCTTCATGTGGCTGGTAGCGAATGATGTGGGCTACTTAAAATAGTGAGTATATTTCACTACAGAGAATCACATTAAGTCGTTATTTCTTACTTTAACGTCATGTTCTGTGTGTTTCAGTCTGCTTGACCGCCATATTGCAGAGAGCCAGGACCCGGGCAGGACAGGAGGAACCAGGGAGAATGACTGGGTGAAGGACTGTCTCCTCCGTTATGTGGAGTTTTTCCCCTCAGTCTCCTGCCACCTGGAGAAAAATGTGGACAGGGCCATTTATGGACAGGGTCGCTTTAAGTCCTTCACCTTTCAGGAGATGTGGCAGTGGTACAGCCTGCACAAGTGCCTTAATGCCGACCCTCAAGCTGGCAGTGCCCAAGAGAGGAAGATGGCAGAGGAGGCTTTCTCTTCTGTTCGCCAGTGGCTTGGAATGAAGGAGGAGGACATCAGCTCCAAGTCACTGAAGTGCTTCAGGAGATTTATTCTCGACAAAGAGAAACAGGTAGGTTGAGGTGTTACTCAAAAGCAGAATGCAGTTCATAAGACAAAACTACTTCACTGTACTTTAACTGTAATTTGTGTAACTCTCCTCAGAAAGCCCCTACTGCAGCTGTACCATCTTCGTCCTTGTCTGGTCCTGTCCCATCTGAAACAGTGGTTCCTCCGTCGGCATCAGTGGTTCCTCCGTCAGCGTCAGCGTCTGCTTCAGTGGCCCCTCCGACAGCAACATCCCTGTCACCTTGGCAGGAGGATACATTGTTTTCAGAGGCTCTCGCCACTTTTGAAGGACAAGGTAAATCAGTTTTTTATTTTATCGATGGCATTCACAGATCAACATTAAGCTCATATAACTGTACATATATTGAATATAAAACTTTAAATCAGTTTAAAATAAAACAGGTTAAAAGGCACACTTTTCAGGATTATTCTTTATTTCTGTTTCAACCCAATATGATCCTTGTGGCTTCCTAAGCCCTTGTCCTCATTTTCTTCCAGCTGACACTGCCATGGCCCCTCCACCAGACCCTCCACAGCAGCCACAGACAGACCCCGTTCCACCATCGCAGGTACAGACATAGTTCATAGATAGGTCTCACTGACATACAGGTTTATAGTTATACACTTACTCACTTCCATATATGTTTATACTAATACACTTACTTTTTTGAAGGAACCTCCATCTGGTCCTCGTAAGAGGACGTCAAAGTCTGCAGCACTGCCACAGCCACAGCCAATAGTTTCTGCCACTGCTTGACACAGCCACTGTCAAGCAGCCTGAGGTAATACCTGTACAATACAGCTAAATACTGTTTGATATGTTAATGCAGCAAGAAAAGCGTTACATTCAGAGCACTCAGTGACTGGTACATGACGGTTTTGTCTTTGTTCTTCCACCAGGTGTCATTTGAGGGCTGGCACAAACAGTGGGAGTCCGGCCCTCAAGGTCTCCCCAGTGCTGACGTCAAGTGGCTGAAGGAGGACGCTGACAGGGGGCTCTTTAAGAACCTCACCATCGCTCGCAGGAAAATTCTGAAGGATGATCGCATGTGGTTCCATCCACCAGAAATTCCTGGAGTGGTGGTGGGGGAGGAGTGCCCTCTGCAGACGCTTTTTTTTAGAAGCCGTGTCTTCTTTTGGAGGCCTGTGGGAGTGTGGGGCTACAGCCTTCGCTGTCCCAGGTCAGGATGCCCCGGGGAAAAGCAGCCTTTCTGTACCGCTGTGGGTATGGAAACACAGTGAGGCATATCTGTGACATGACTGGCTGGTACAGCATGCTCACAGAGCTCCTGGCCTGCAACGCGTGCAGGAAGGCTGCAAAGGGCTCTCAGGAGCATTCAATTGGTCGCTTCCTGGCGTGGGATGCTGCTATTTTGAAGCAGCTGACTCCAGCACACCAAGCTGTGTTCCATGCGATCCTAACACCAAGGTGAGAGTCTCTTGTTATTTCACAATATTTTGAATCTTAAACAGTTTTACTACAGAGCAAAGTTCCACTGGCGTTACATGATTGTGCTGTAATTTCAGACGCGGTGTGGACAAGCAAGTTGTCCGCCTGATGAGGGATCGGACTGAGGGCAACACCATGGTTAAGGTGTGGAGGCAGGTCCAGGAGGGTCACTGTGAGGAGTACCTGCAGAGAAAGGACCTCTACACCACCCTTCTCTGTCAGCTCAGCAGACCTGGGAGCATCATGAGTAAGTCAGATTAGTTATTTGTTTTTTTCACACACACACACCACACACACACTCTGTATAATATAACGATCCACTTCTCTGCCTCCAGGTGCTCTGGGCCATCAATACCAGAAGCCGCTGACGCGCAGGGAGCTGCCGTCACCGAGGCTTCTGAGAAAAGCCTACCTAATCTATGAGGCAGAACACATTGAGGACTACCGGACACAAATCATGTCCACGTTCGGGAAAGTCCTCAAGTATGACTCCACCAGGAAGGTAAATTTAACACAGTGTAAAATGTTTCATTTAACAAGTGTCTCAATGTGCATAATTTAATAATCAATACTTCAATAACTGTATGAGCCAAAGACTGACTAGTTATTGTACTTATGTTTGTAGTATTGCATTTGTTATATTAATAACAGCATTATGTACACATTTAAAGTAGTGGCATATGAGTTTTGAAATATTGTTAGTGCAGATGATAAGATAATTCTAGATAAATGATTAATGGAAGGGAGGCAGCTATTGAAAAAGCAGTTTGAATACACCCCTCTGAGTTATTTTTTAATACTTTATTCTATACCAAATGTCTGACTCCCTTTTCTTTGTGTTTTATCTGTCATCAGATCTGCAAGAAGCTTTCAGGTCACGGAAGAGGCACTGCAGAGTGGTGCACCAACGTGGCCAACGAGCTGGGGCAGGTCCTCATGTCGGTGTTCATCTGCGAGGAGTCTCTTCCGTGCCTGAAGCCCATGGCTGACGGCCTCATGGAGCGCTACAGGAGAGCAGGAGAGGGCCCTCCTGAGCTGATGTATGTGGACTGTGGCTGCTGCAGAGTGCATGGTGTCTCCTCTTTGGAGCATCTCTTCAGCGACTGGGCGAACAGTGGAATGATGGTGCGGCTGGACATCTTCCACTGGATAAAGCGCTTCGATGCGGCCGTCCGGACAGACCACCATCCTAAATATGCACTGTTTAAGTCTGCGCTCTCTGCAGCTGTCTTCACCTACAATAAGGATGACATGGCGCTGCTCATCCAGGCCATACGTGCAGGAAACGACCAGGTATGCCTCACTGACTGATGCGGAGATGATTGAAATCTACTTCAGCGAAGAAGATCTCCGCCACTTTGTCAGGAGGATCACGTTGGAGCCCAGGAGTCCTTCCTCCGTGTGCAGACAGCCATCAACAGCCTGAAGGGAGCAGCTGGGCTGGATGAGAACCAGGCCCCTCTGTTTAAGGACGCTGCAGCCATCGACCGGGTCTGGGAGAACCAGCAGAAGCACCTGGAGTGCATTCAGGATCCCCCAGGGAGAGACATGTACACTGTCATGAAGGTCGTCACCCGCAACAGTGTGCGCATGCCATACTATACCACCGTGAGAGAAGCAACAGCCTGGAGGGGATCCACTTT